>NC_056728.1:1826303219-1826448219 GCF_019279795.1 Protopterus annectens | reverse complement strand
AGTTCTCTCACTGTCTAACTCTGACCAGGGATCCCAGCGTGACTCCTCATCATGATGACATTAGATGCAAACTAAGCCAGGTAGTTTTTTACATACTGAGCACACTGCAGAATGTTAGTTAAAGTGCTTTACCTGAAGTTTTTACATATACTGCGGAGTGTCCCTGCTTACATCATACCCAAGTACCTCAGGGCCTGACACAAGGCTACTTTATCTTTTAAATATCATTTAGTCAAAGTCTGTGAGGTCCCATTCCCCAGTAGGCTTCCTAAATTCAGGAAGATCTCACCATCCTCATTATACAGCAGTGTTACCAGGCCACAGTTTTAAGAATTGTAATTTCCGTCATGTTATTCTCAGGGCTGTAAGGCCTGAAGCTGGTATCTGATAAGGGCCCTTGATTTAGGTGCCCTAGGTTGTTTTAACTGCATTGTTATTGTAGTGTGCTAATATACTTTATTTGGTATTTACAGACTTACTCAGGCTTATTGGTTAACAAGTTAGTTGGGCATTTATTCCCATTTGAAGACCTTCTTAACTTCTCTGTTCTCAAAGATTATTTTCCTTCAGTCAGATGAGGATGGCAAAAGACTAATATTGTGGGAAAAGTTTAAATGACAAGATGATCCTCCTCTTCCATTTGAGCAACTGCAGAAACACTATGTCCTTTGTCCTCTGTTTATTTTACACTTATCCAGATATGTTGAGGTAAGAGGTTGAGAGGTATGTAGACTTCTTAACTGCTGCTGCCAGGAATTGCTCTCACTCTTCACTCTGTCTCACACACACACACACACACACACACACACACACAAACAGTCTCTTCTGCTTTCATACATGCAAACACTCTCACTCACAGACATATACACACACAAACACACACACACACACACACGCACACACACACGCACACGCACACACACACACACACACACACACACACACACACACACACACACACACACACTTTTAAGTTTCTTTTCTTTTTTACTTTACACTTGTTAAACAGCAAAAGTGCTGTTTAGCGAATGTACAGTAATAGCTCGATCGATCTCACTGTTCACTCTCTCTCTCTCATATACACACATACACATTTCGTCTGCTTTCACACACACACACACATACATATATATACACAGTCTCTTCTGCTTTCACATACACATACATATACACACAGTTTCTTCTGCTTTCACACACACACACATACATATACACACAGTTTCTTCTGCTTTCACACACACATATATACACAGTTCTTCTGCTTTTATGCATGCATTCACTCACACACACACAGACAGAAACATAAACACACTCATACACATATGTACACACACATGCACTTTTTTCTGTTTATTTTTTTGCACTCGCTAAACAGTAAAAGCGCTGCTTAGAGAGTGTAAAATAGCTTGACCGCTGTCGCTTTCACTAACATGCATACATACACTTACACAGACATAAACACACACATTTAAAAAATTTTTTTTTTTTTAAACATTGTATACTCACTGACAGCAGAAGCACTGCTTAGCAAGTGTAAAATAATGCTGGCCATTACCCTTTTCCAGTCCGAGCTCCACAGCATCTTGATATGCTGCCACGATGCAGTGGACTCATTTTTCAGCGAGCATTACTTGCATATTAATGCCCTGTTGGAGAACATTCATTCTGCAATCAGGATGCTGATGAAAAGTTTGCTCATTCTGTAAGTGATATTAACATAGTCATATGTTTGCTTCTTTTTAAATCACTCTGTAAGGGTTTATATTGTTCCCCTTTTTGTCTTAGTTGTCATGCATTTTGACTTTGTTATTCTTATTTCCTTGTTGTTGCTCTTGTACTACACAACTGTTATGTTGCATTGCTGTACTTTGGAATATGTGCTGAATTTTCATTACTGTATTAGAGAACCAAGGTTAGTTAGTTACCTCTGCACCTAATTTTTATTATGTAGTAGGTTTGTGGTTAATTTATGTAAACATTCTGGACAGGAACCGCTACAGTATTAGACCTTGCACTATTCCTACTGTTTCTTTACAGGATGATTCTAAAGCCATTCACTTTTTTAGTTAAACTACATTTACTGTTTCAGATATGTGAAATGCACCAGTACTTCTTCATTGTATCTACGTTATATTCAGTCTTCCTGTGTTTTGTCATCATAGTCATTCCTTGGAATTCAGAAACGTACCTGGTATGATCACGGTATACCTGGCATGATCATGGTACCATAGGCACAGCTCATAGCACCACAGGCACAGCTCATAGCACAATGCAACCCTAAGTTCAGAATCAATTAACAGAAAATGTGCGACTCAGTTTGTGGCTGATTAGTAAACCCACTCACACTATGCACAGGACCTACAATGACAGAGGAAATTTCACAGTTCTGGCTAAGAATGTGATAATGAAAACAGATGAGCATACAGAATGCACACACCATGTGCACATGCACTAATACAGGACAAGACAGGAAAACAAGCACAACATTGTAAAGGGGCTACTGCAATGTTTAAAGCTGTTTATGGACCATAAATATTGGGAGCAACTGGGTATATAGAACAGTAGGAAAAAGGGTGAGCAAGCAGAGAAGAATTCACAAGGGAAACATGAAAGGTTAAGTGTAAGGGAGGGTAGACATTTTTTTGTGAGGCGAAGGCCCTTTTTCAAGAAGGGACATTGGAGAAGGATGTAAGGATAGGTGAAGGTACTGTAACAGGGTCAGAAACAGGGGCAAATACACAAACATATAACACAGACAAAGACTGACGAGGGAGGTGCTGATACACTGAGGGTTGGGAACACAGCAGATTGACAGACATACAAACAAAGGGAGGACACTGGTAATAGGGAAGGAGACTGCAGTGGTGGTGCTGCAGTAGCGTTGTTGCCTCACAGTAAGACGTTGTCCTGTTCGATTCTCAGCTAGAGTGTCTTCTGTGTGGAGACATGCGTTAATGGGCGTACCCTCATTGAAGGTTGTGCATCAGGCCTGGCAACTCGGCATGTAAAAACCTACTGCCAATCATTAGCGGACCGGAGTTCCGCTGTGGCGACTCCTAATCAAGAAAAGCCGAAAGACACTTCATTGATACACAATGGAGTGAAACATTTGGAGATTGGGTTAGACAGCGTGGTCTTCTGCATTGCATCCTGATCATCACCCTTACTGGGCTTCACTTGAGGTGATGATGGCAGGGAGAGAAAATTATGTGACTGATAGCCACAAGAGGACCCCTTCTAGATAGCTGATGCAGGCTTCCAGATGGCAGTCTATCAGATCCCTCATAAGATCCACCAACTCTCTGCATGTGACATATTCCAAACTCCAGCAGTGCCACTGGGGGAAAGAATGGTACTCAGAGCAATTGAAGCACCATCAGGGGAAACTGACAGAAGAGGTGTGCTCTTGCTGCCACCCCCCACTCCACTCACGTGGGAGACAGGACAGGGCACAGGAGATACACACAGGGTTATGGCTAGCCTTGCTGTATGACTACAGACTGTGGCCATGCCACTTGTACTGCAGTGGAAGCTACTGCACAAAATGAAAGCATTAATGGAGACAGATAAAATAACAAACAGAAAATAATTATCAAAGAAAGGATAGCAACAAAAGAAGGGGGTAGAGAGAGAGAGAGAGATTTACATAACATACATAATATGTGAAATACAGTACTGAATTGCTATATACTACTAGATCAGTACAGCTACATATTGGTGCAATCTCATTACCTGCCTGCATGTATGATATGACTGCCTCTTTGCTACAATATAGTATCTGAAAACTCAGGAATGCAGGTAACAGTCCTGATCTATGCAGATGTTGTAGTGTAAATTGTGGATAAGAATAATGATGTGTGTGTAAACTGCAGGTACAACATGGTGAGCCTGTGTACCTTTGCCACACTATAACAATGCTGTTGCCTACGTCTGGAAGGCATACAGCAAACAGACTGCAAAGTCCAAAATGGTGGTACTTGCAAATGGAAGGACACCACTGTGCAATGTTCAAGTATGGATATGTGTCACTTTAGGGACATCTCTTGGGCAGTGGATTGTTGTAAAAATTCAGATATTTGACTGGGATGTCCAGTGTATGTGCCCACAGTAGAGTCATCCAAATGTCTCCATGTCCATATCACCATCCATGTCCGGTGAAAAGGCCACAATAGATCTAGTTGATTTATTTTATTTTTATCTTCTTTGTATTTGTTAACCAGGATAGAAAACTGATCTACATGAACCTTTTTCAGACTCAGCTTGGGAGCACTGTCTGAGTAAGTGACTTGCACAGTCATACAGTTAGTCAAATGGAAGCTGATAGACTCAAACCCTGGACCACAGGAAGCAGCTTATTAACAACTTATAGTCTTAATCTTCTGCACCAGCTGCCAGTTAATCAGATATTCCTGACTCTCAGACATAGCCACTTGACCATCCATGTCCATGAGTTTAGGCCACAGTACAGTCAGATGAGTTTCAGCTAAGTCTCCATCACACCCCAAAGCCAGAATTGGAAAATGCAACAGAGCCAACAATCTGTGCAATGCAGTTGTGCACACCTGCAGTGTGCAAGTGCAGTTGACCCCTACCTTAGGTATGGCAGCCAATTACAATTAGCCACAGGGATGTACTAATGACACTCATGTGGGCTGCTACTGCCCACATTCCCTGAAATGGTTGGAGATATTTACAGAGGCCATGAAGGTCTTTACACATGCCAGGCAATTCTCTGTGCAAGTCTGACATGGTTCTTCTAGCATTTGACAATGCCTGGAACATAGTCCTGCACATCTACTAATTGATGCCTCGAGTAACAACCATACCATGGAATAAATGAGCTACAAGGTAACAACAAGCACCAGTACACTTCTTCCCAGTGGCACGTGGTGTGCTCCTGAGGTGTTGTGCAGTCCTTGTATGCTGGTTGCACCTGGGCTGTCTGTGCACCAACTTTGGGATTCACACAAAAAGGACATCCTTCACTAAACACAGGTGATACAGATGATCCAGCCTGATCCTCCACAGTCCCCACAGGTGGTCAGCATGAGGTTCTTCTCAACTACTGCACCAGTTTCTTTTATTTATTTCATTTTAAAGAACTGAAGTTTTTCAGATTGACAATGACCCCCACACACATAGTCTGGGTAAGTAACCAGCTTGTATATTAGCACAAACTATAATAACTGAATGTGCATTCATAATTTATCATGTGTCTGACTTGTTTTTCCCTACTGCAAGCAGGAGGTGCCCTATGAGGGTAGGCATTGATAAGGTAATTATGGTCCATGGACTCACTCTGCTTATAACTTCAATAAGTCCATGAATCTATGAATACAATTTGAAAATAATTGCAGATAGGCAGAAGTTGTGCTGAATATGTTTTGATTTACCTGCGCCTCAGATGTAGAAGTGTGCATGCATGAGTGTGCATGACAATACACATGCATTTAATGTGCCCACATGAAAATTAGCACGTTAATTTTTTTTCTACTCTCTCCATTTTAGCTTCACGTATATCCTTTAAATTTCTACAAGTTTTTCAGCACAAGCTGCCACTTCACCAATCATTTAGGCTAGTATGTCCTGCAAAAATGTTCTCTGAAGCAGTCTCCTTTGACAGCGAGTCTTCATTTTGTAACATATACCTAGACTCCCTAAACTAGCATAGCCAGCTCACTATGGAGCTTTCTGACTCAGCACTTAATACTGGGAAGCTGCTAAAAACTTCTACTTGGCCTCATCACCAAATTCCAGTTCATTGCAACTAATTCACCACACACACACACACACACACACACACACAAAACCAGGTGAAGCCAAGACAAGGCATAGGGAACATTCACCCTTGGTGCAAAGTATCAGGATGCATGATTAGGAGATGTCGTCCAGGAAGTAGTGCACTATCATCATTCAAAAATGATTGCTGATAGTGCATTAGTGGTCAGAGCTTCAGCACTCCATGTATGACACTTAAATTGTAGCAAGTCACTTGTTACACTTGTAGCAAGTGACTTGCTACAGTTTCAAGTTAACTAGGAGCTGAAAGCATTTTGGACCTCAACTTCAAGTTGAGAAAGCCACCTGATTGGGTAGCTGCACAGGGCAACAGAAAAGCTACCTATAGCTCTGTACACAAACACACACACACACACACACACACACACACACACACACACACACACACACACACACACACACACACACACACACACACACTGTGTGAATGTGTTTTAACTAGCTTTCCAGAGTGCATATGTGGGATACTGTCCTGGCTGATCCAAGTCCTTGCCTGTGCCATAATTATGTAAATCTGTATTCATGAGGGATGTGGTTTGAAAAAAGTGAACGAGCCCTGCAACCTAAAGATGTTTACCCTTACATGTAAATCATGAAAATGGGGAGACTGATTTTTCTCATAGCAGCTCATATGTTAAGGTTTGTGGGAGGATCAGCAAACATCAGTAACTTAGGTTTCTGTCATGGCTTTCAGGAATATGGCCTTAACCTACCATTGCAGAGCAGAGCACTGGGGCTACATGTCTGGCAAACTGAAAGGAGATATACACAGTGGTGTACTTGTTGTATCCCTTAGCATGTAAGTCTGTGAATAAAAATGATATAATGCAAGCTGTGATGTGCCATCTGTCAGAAAGATTTTGGTATGGAGATGTCACCTCATCTTCACAATGTAAACTGCCATCTTCTTTTCAGAAAGTATATATGATCCTAGACTTTGTAGGTGTCTTGTATTCATGTCTTGCAAAGATATGTCACAAGTACAAGAACAGCAAAAGGATAACTATAATGTACTAACGCAGAGAATGTGTGTTCTTTGAAACATTCACTTATAAACCATTATCCACATGAAAGGGCATGGGTGAGAAGATACACTCACGCATCTTGCACAGGTTTACCTGCCTCCTCTATCTGTGTCTCTTTTCTAACAAACCAGGGACATGATGTGTGCAAACCTGATGACACAAAACAGTATGTATGAAAGCACATTCTATAACCCAGGTTTGATTAATGTCCCAAAGGGCTGTATGTATGGTGGCGGGGCAGAGGAAACCATCTCTCCTTCCTTGGTAGGACAGAATCATTACTGCTACTTTGTTGTAACCTCCTGTTGGAAGTCAGGACAGCCAACAGTAAGGTACAGTATTCAAAACAAACAATTTCAGACAGAATCAATGAGACAGACACCAGCCTGTGCCATGCTCGCACAGATAGGGATATGCACGTGTAAGTGGTGTTGTATGTTGCTCACACAATATTGCTCTTGTGCAATATATGCATACAAAGTATAAGAATCCTTAGTCATCTGCAGCAACAGATTGTGAATTCAAACTTAAGTTATACATTTTGTTTACTCAAAAATCTTCACACATTTTTGCTCAGCTCGAAAACATTACTTCCTTAATATGCTTGCAGAATTGTCCCCTCCAGACAGTATGAAATCTTCTGTTTGCCTGTCATCCTGCATTCTACACATTCCATCCTCTCATACAAATCAATACCAGAGCACATTCAAGAGCTTTCTTCTACCTGCAACTTACCATATTTGTTTATTTTTTATCATCTCTCTCTTGTCCTCCTGTTGGCCTTCCCAAAATGAAAATTTCTTCATCACCTTCATTTCTCTTCTTTCCACCTTACAACCTGTCACCCTTCCAACTAGTTTTGTTTTTCCCACAAGCACACATAATCCAAAACAAAAGTGCACTTCCTATCATCACATCAAATCACCTCTATCACAACACCTGTTTAAAATTAAATACTTGAATTACAACTCCATTTCCCAAAAAATGGCATAATTAATAATCACAAATTCATACGGATATTCTTCAGTCATTGCTTCCTTTAACCACTGAACCTTAGTGTTGACATCCACTCCAAGCCACAAAAAAGAATCATAAAACTCAATAAGATCACCAACGTTATCCAGTTTCTTTCATTTTACCTCCTTTAATGGGGTATCTACAGTAATATCTCATTATCACCCTCCCACAACCAAAGGTTCACCAAAAAACTTAAATCTCATTACTTTAAAACCATGTAATATATGCAATAATCTTACTGAACCACATACCTGGATCTCTTGGCACACCACAGACATCTTAGTAATCACTGAAACCTGACTTAAACCCCATATACAGAAGTCCTTCTATCAATATAATATAATCAGAGACAATTGAATCAAAAAAGCAGGAGGAATAGCTCTCCTATATTCCAGCACCTACTCATTTACCCAATATTCAGAACCTATTTCAGACTTCCAGAATGAATAAATACTCATCACCTTCCTTAATTTGAATATATAAAAAAGTATATGCATAGTTGTACTCCATGCACCTCCTACTTAATAATATTACCATACTGGAAGATATATTCTCCTGGATATCTAATTCTATTTCAGATGAAACCATCATTCTAGGTGATGTCAATACAGACTGGCATAACCTTACCACTAACTTCTCAACCTCCAGTATAAACCTATTTGGATTCACTCAGCTTATTCAGAGCCCCCACTGGATACAACAAAACAAATGATAAAGGCATCATTCTTGACTTACTATTGGTTCATAAATTCATAGCTTCATAAGAGATTATTAGGCTAATGGTTCAAGAGCCCTTACAGGCCTATATAGTTTTTTTTCCAGATTTTACCCAATTTTCTATCACTAGAGGAAGGATAACAGGGGTCAGTGAGCAGGGTTTTGACTATTTTTACAGACTACCTCTATGCATAAGGGATATGGGCACCACATCAAGAGTGAATTTGTGGTTTCCTATCCATTGGTCTATATAGCATCTGAAGATGGTCAGGGAAGGGCTCTGCTTCAAGAGAACAGAAATCCAATTCCAGAAGAAGAGCAATCTCTGCGACACATATCTATTTCTCCAGCGTGATCTATTCATGTTAGACATCAGGTTTAGATCTTTGGAGCGTGTAACCCTTGTGCAGTTAGTTTTGCAAATATGCAATATTTCTATCAGGGCTAGGTCAGAGACTGCTTTGCAGGTCAGGCACAGACTGGCATAACCTAACCACTAACTTCTAGCCGCAAGCATAAGCATATTTAGATATAATCAGCTCATTCAGAGCCCCACTAGATACAACAACAATTTGATAAAGGCACCGTTCTTGACTGGATATTGGTTTCTGACCCCAATATATTTTGACTGCTGGTACTCTTCCTGTTGCTCTTGAGTGACCATCTCCTAGAAAATGCCCATAGAAATAAATATAACTCACATGGGCAAGTCTCGTCAATATAAAACTACATGTAACCAGCCAAAATGTGAACAGTAGACAGTTATCAACATTTTAAAATCCATTGACTGGACTATACATTAAATGATGTTGTCATACACTTCAAATCCATATCCCTAAACACTCTAAAAAGTGTTGCTCCTATCCACAATAAAAGAATAAAAAATAACTACTCCCCTTTATTTTCAGGGCAAACTAAAAACCTTATGGCACAGTAGAGAGACAAAGAACAGAAAGCTTGACAAATTAATAAAATATCTAGTAACTTTCAAACTTATAGGCAACTCCATAACCAAGAAACATGTTAATCTTGCCAAGAAGCTATTCTATATACACCTCCAATCCAACCACAAATTTAATCCAAAAACATTCTGGTCTTCAATTAATTCCCATCTGAATCCAGGTACATAAAAGAATCCAGCCCCTAATAATACCCGGGGCATTCTTTCACCTTCATGGTGTTGGAAGTAACAGTAGAAAATGCAACATGTGGAGACATTGTGGATCACACTGACATGGCAAAATGAAGCGGCTTGTCAAATCACAGGTTGACAAAGACCCCGGTTTAAATGGGGTTGTACCTTTAAAGCCTGTTTAAAAGCTCGCAGACTTTCTTGTCAGAGTTAATTGATTTCACTGCCGTATTGGCTGTTGGTCTCTTTAAATTAGGCTGATTTTCCTGAAGGAGTAGATCTGAAGAAGTACTTATTGTGTGAAAGTGCTAATCTTTTCTTTCAGGTCTCCATTGTATGTTTTTATTTATTTGTTGGATTAAAGTACATGTTTTTAGCCGTGGTGGTTACCTTGATTTTTATTTTGTTGATTTTATTTGTGCAAGATCGACCTTTGGCTGCCTGTGGTATTTTTTTGGTTATTCAGGTTTTATTGAATGGTTTTTGTAACCTATTTTACCCCTTTTTTGTACACACACACATATATATATATATATATATATATATATATGGGTCCCCTACAGATGATCGAACTTCCAAAAGGCTGACTTTCATATGGCCGAGACCATATGATCGACTTTTGGAAGTTTGAATGTTCTGAACAGACAGCTCCTATAGCTTGGAATGGGAACATTTACATTTTCTGCACTGTACTGCAATCTCAGAGTTGGTATATTTAAATAGCAGGGGGTGTGGGGGGCACAGCCCCCCACAGGGGTAGCAACGTGTAGGTTTTCTAGGGAAGAGACAAAGAACATGGATTTCTTAACAAAAACAAAGTAAACAGAGAAGCACACCCGGCCCCTTGAACTGCCTGTCTGTAAAATGAAAGAGGACAGCAAGACCTGTAATCTTTTATTGCATTTTAAAATGCTGGTTTCTTGGCAAAAGGCAACAAACACATTTTAAGAAGAAGAATGGAACAAAAGAGCCAAAAACACATCAAAAATACAGTCATTCTTGGTATTTCTTCTGGTACCACTTCTCACTGGTATGTGACTACAATTGATTTTCAGCACTTAACTTCAATAAACCTATGTGTAAAAAGCCAACATCTCTCCCAGTACTATACATACTTTTCTCTATTTGAGTTATGTGTCAGGTATTCTTTAACTAACTTAAATTAATAGTGTGCATAATGAGCTCTTTAGCAGAATCACAGTAAAAATACATTATCTCATCCAATATATATGATTCATTTAATCCCTAGATATTAGCTGTGGTCTCCACAGCTTTCGAGATTTCTCTAACCACATAACTCTGCCCTTACAATGGCATAGATACGTAATGTCTGGTTTGCTGTCAGAGTTATTTTGTCACTGTAATGATATGCCACCAACTTTCAGATGATACTGGGGTAAAAGTACAATTGTGTCTTTGAGAAATATTGATTATACTGACTAACACAGACATTTGGTAGTTCAGCATTTCACAAGAAGAAAACAAGTATAAATGATATTCACATGATAAAAATATGCTCAAGAATGAGGAAACAAAGATTGGATTCACCCTGTAGCTCTTCAACACCAGGAATATGACACCCTAGTAATCTTAAAAGAATTAAAACAGTAAACACCTTCAAGGAAACTGCTTGCAAAATTTTATCTATATTATAATAGTTCCTGCATTACCTCAGGCTGAAATAAAAATGAAGTGTAAATATTTATTTTACTCCCCTTAAGCGTGCTGTTCCTGGTAATTCAGTAATAAGTATATCACAGTGGAGCAGCATAAACATTTGAATAGCAGAAGCAGTGAGGAAGGTCAGCCTATGCCATACAAGGTTAATAAAGGATAGCAATGTTCTTGCTACATTCCATTTCAAAAACAACAAATATGCATACCTTAAGTCTCTGCATCATACAAATTACTTTCTCTTAAATTTTATTGAAAACATTGGTGCAAGCAGTTTTCCTTACAATCTACAATGCATCTGTTGTTTATACACTTTAAGTATATTTATATTATTTTTTAAAACTGAAAGTAGTTCATTCATTGATTCTTTATACAATGCTCATATTATCTTATTCCAGGTTGGGAAGCAAAGTTTATCCCAGCAAGGAAAAGGCATTAGACAGAAAACCAGTCCTGTATAGGAAGGGAATCCATTGCAAAATATACAAGCACATGCTCATACCCACAGATAATTTAGAGGATCTACTGGGGTCTGGGAAGAAAAGATCCTGCAGCAAAACCCATATGGACAAATTGAGAATATGAAGCCTCTACAAAGACCTCAGCCAAGCCAGGAACCAAGACTAATTGATATGTCAATGTGCTGTCCTTTTTCAGGGACACAATCTCCTTAAAGTGGGCACACCTGAAAATATAAGCAGTATTCAAAAGCAGCTTCCTGGGGGATGCATAGCATGTTGCCTCCTAACATCACCATTTATGTCATAAAATGTTTCAAACATATAGACAATAAACAATAAAGTTTTCTTGCCTTTCAACACAATCAGTTCTTACGACCAGAAGAAAAATTTGAAGAAACACCGTAAAACCTGATATCCAAATTCAACGATTTTTTTATTCCTGAAAGAGGAAGGGGGTTGTATAAATGACAATTCCAAACAATTGGGTTTCAAAAGACTGGTAATGAAATGTCATTTAAAATCAAATTAAAACTGCAAAGTATTCAAAATAATATACACTGTTGCCTTAAGTATTTCACATAACATGAATAAAATGGAAAGCTGAGGTATGAACTTCTTAGTCAAGCTTGAAATATATGGGCAGTAAGAAACAACACTGCAAAAGTATGTTCTGTTAATTCAAGGAAATACAAAAACTGGAGGATCTTACTTTACTATAAGTACTCATCAAAGTAAGAGGATATGTAGACAAGTAAAACTGCCATCCATTTTTGATGATGCCATAATCAAATTGGCACTTATGGGGTTTGAGTCACACCACTGCCAACCATAGGTTCACTGCCTTGATTGAGTCTGTTGGCCAACAGAGGGGATGGCCTCTGGAGTCATACTATCAGTACTCACCAGGTTAAAGTATTAAGGGTGCACAAATCTGATTCACTAGCCAACGTACCAAATGAAACCTAATCACAACAGGAAACATGGGAAATGCACTGCTGACCTGGGTATGGGCTTCCATTATCCATAACCAGACTCAGACTATACACTGATATGAGTGTTTAGCCTAGTACCTCAGATCCCTTTCTTACTACTCTTTCTGTGAATATCAGTGACTTCAAACGCCGCTTACCCACGATAACTGCCCTTCAGACATATTGTTATTTTCACACACACACACACACACACACACACACACACACACACACGCAGACACTCACCATTTCCCCATAGTTTTCATCCAAGGAAGGTATTACTGCCACCACTTTAGATATTGTGAGGGGCCAACACTCTTGATCTATAGCCAAATAAAATAATAATAAACACAAAATAGTAATATGTGGAGTAATTTTGTTGAATTGGAGTCCTGTATAATATCTTCTCCTCAGCTAATACATAAGTACCAGTCAGAAGATATTAAAAGTGAATAAATGAAAACCTTTACTTAATTAATACAGAAATCAAGATATTACAAACTAAATATGCAGAGGTACAGATACTTGCATAAAGAACAGAAAAATAATCTGTAGCACTGATAGAATACTTCATGAAAACTTATATCCAAGTGAAAGATTCCTGCTGTCTCTAACTGAAAGAATATTAAACATGTAGCTATGCTAAGTTACTAAAAGACTGTACAGACATCAAAAGACAAATGTACTACCTGTTAGGCAGTTTACTAATGCTATATGTAGAAAATTTACATACATGTGAACACCAATGTCTTCTAAGGAAGATTACATTTTTACACTGGTTTCAGCTCAATATAAATATTCTAGCCTATTAATTTGTTTCTCCCTAAAAAACAGAGGTATTTAATTTAGTTCTAAAACAAAACATAAATTACACAGAATTTTTCAAATTGATTGTAACTGCTGACAGTGAAAGCTTTCTGTTTGCGAACTCTTTTATGACTCAGTTACATTCAAGCAATTAAATCCTTCATGTGTGAGCAGACAATTATTGCAGAATAAAATTGCATCTTTCAAAATAGTTTTCTTCTACATATTACATGAAAGAGCAAAAGCAAATACAGTTCTGTCATTGTTAGTACATCTTAGAAATGTAATTATTTCACAGTGCAGTTTTCTGTTACATATTTTACAAAATTTAAATATTGTTTATCAATATGTTACTGTCTGTTTAAAAAGCAACAAAGTTCAGAGATGACTGGTTTCACTAATGCAGACTGAGGACAGCAAGCGTTTACTAATGTTAAAGTCATTTTACTTTCATGCAGCGTTATCTATTAACGCTTGTATGAAACATCAGTACAGTAAACTCTCAGCAACCAGCACTCTCAAACAACCAGCAAAAAATTTGAAGAAATACAGTACAATTTTCATGTGTTGCACTTTCTGCCCCCCCCCCCTCCCCCCAGAAACATACCTTATGTTTTTAGAGTTTTAGAGTTTGAAAAAGGAAGATAGGACAAGTCAAACCAAACAAATAGTAATGGCTACAGTATTAGTCAGGCCTATTTTTAATAGTAACTCTCAAGCAACTAGAAACTACAGTTATTCAGCATCTACCAATCTCTATGGATGCCTGTTAACTGAGAGTTTACTGTATCCAGATATATCTTGCTTTTTCTCTCAAAAATGGCACATGCCCATATTCATTAGCTGGTCTAAAGTAATGTGTGTGTTTTCAGATGCTGGTGAAAACACTGACAACTGGCAAAATTATGTACCTGCATTCCCATACAAAATGGATACTCCTATGTTTAATAGTTTTCAGCATTCATTTATTCTCCAACATGGACATTATCCAATGCAGAGTCGCGGGGAGACAGATTCTTTCCAGGTGCACAATGTGACCAAAGCAGGCAAACTAATCATTTCTGATCCTAGTGTTGAAGCATATTCAACAAATGCCCTTCCTCATGATCAAGTGTAGTGAATATGTATACCTTATTTCAAATAGGATTTAATAGTTTGATCATAAAAGTCAAACAATTAACTATGTTTGCTGTTTGCATGACTTTTGAATGAGCACCATTGATGCCATTTGAGTCTTTCCAAAGAGATAGGCTCCAGCACTGATCAGACTGCACTTTGTATATAAAATCTTATTAATAATCAGATAAGGCAGCTATGCCCTCACACACTCTGTCCTAGTGATATTCATTCATGTATAGCTCAGCCATGACAGTTGCCTTGTTGCATTTTCTGGCCACTGTTAAACTATTTCAGACTTGAGAGTGTTTTCTGTTTTAGGCATCCTTTATGTCACTTGAGCACAGATTTCTATGCCATTGAGTAACAAATAACATTTTTAATACTGATATCTAGCTGTCACACACTTAGCCACTCGTGCATTGTCTCTCTTTTTACCCTCTGTACGTCCCTATACTACTGTTTATTTTCTTGTCATGAGTACTGAGATTAACTTGTTGCTTATCACAGTTCAAGCTATCAGCTTTACTGATGCTTAGCAATAATGCTGATGTGGGCGACACAATACTCTTAAGCTTTCAACCAGTTTTACCAAACCTCATTTTCAAACAACTATTTGTCACTTAATCAGTAATATGTTTTCACCCCTTTTACCTTTCTAAGCTATCTCTCATAGTTCATGCTGGTGCTTCACTATCCTATGAAACCATGCAAGTCACAGGCATTTTACTATCATTTGACTTATTTGTCAGGCAGTAAAGTAAGCCTGACAGATTAATTTGACAGAGCTCCCCAACACTAAGATCATAGCCAAAAGTCTAGGAATTATGCACCAACGTCCATAATACAGCCAGTGTAGCCACCCAACATCATATAGTGAATGCTCGTTGATACTTTTTCAGTAATGAAAAAACATCCTAAAATGGCATGCCTAATAAAAAATGTATTCAGCTTGGCACATTAAATATTCTGTTTAATGCAATCTATAACTTAATGAAATAGTATGGTAGATATGCTAATATGTTGGGGGTTTAAAATTAAATTGTAGCACATTTCATGACATAAAACGAGAAAATTATTCAAAAATGTATTTTGTGGTGTACATGGTATATTCCTGGCTACTTACTTCCTTGCCTAATACCATGAATGACCAGGGTCATAGCCAGGACTTACTGCATCTTCCAGATTGTAGCTCCCCCTCCCCCAAAATAACCACCTACTCCACATACAGTCAAATAGTGCATATGTCTGGACAGCATACAGTTTCACTACTGACAAAATGTGAACAAGTTTCAAAAGAAAACTTAGCCAGCCTAACATCCTAAAAAGGTGTATAAAATATCTATAACCTAATAAAATGTAACAGTGTAAATTCTCAAAAACTTTCAGAAATTGTATCATATCTTATTTCAGAAAACAGATACATTATTTCAAATGCTGTATAATGGCATACATAATGCATGCTTATCTACTGTATGTCAGCCCTTCTAAATGAAAAAAATAAATTAAAACAAGACAATAAAAGAGGACACCAAATATCACAGCAGGATACCAGAAAAGGAATACTTTGCTTTCACACAGTGATTTCCATGGCTAACGTTAAGGAATAACCTATCAGAACATACATGTCCTCCCTGTGGGGGCAAATGTTTTCACAGATTGAACTTGTTTCCGTCCACATCCCAAAGACAAGTAGGTAGGTGAACTGGAGATCCTCCAAACTGCCCATGTGTGGATGCAGTGCACATGTAATGTGAACTGGAGATCCTCCAAACTGCCCCAGGTGTGGAAGCAGTGCACATGTAATGTGAACTGGAGATCCTCCAAACTGCCCTAGGTGTGGAAGCAGTGCACATGTAATGTGGAGTGCCTCCAAACTGCCCCATGTGTGGAAGCAGTGCACATGTAATGTGAACTGGAGATCCTCCAAACTGCCCCACGTGTAGAAGCAGTGCACATGTAAGCTGAACTGGAAATTCTCCAAACTGCCCATGTGTGGAAGCAGTGCATATGTAAAGTGAACTGGAGATCCTCCAAACTGCCCCAGGTGTGGAAGCAGTGCACATGTAATGTGAACTGGAGATCCTCCAAACTGCCCCACATGTAAGCTCAACTGGAAATTCTCAAAACTGCCCATGTGTGGAAGCAGTGCATATGTAAAGTGAACTGGAGATCCTCCAAACTGCCCCAGGTGTGGAAGCAGTGCATATATTAAGTGAACTGGAGATCCTCCAAACTCCCCCAGGTGTGGAAGCAGTGCACATGTAATGTGAACTGGAGATCCTCCAAACTGCCCCACGTGTAGAAGCAGTGCACATGTAATGTGAACTGGAGATCCTCCAAACTGCCCCACGTGTAGAAGCAGTGCACATGTAAGCTGAACTGGAAATTCTCCAAACTGCCCAATGTGTGGAAGCAGTGCATATGTAAAGTGAACTGGAGATCCTCCAAACTGCCCCAGGTGTGGAAGCAGTGCACATGTAATGTGAACTGGAGATCCTCCAAACTGCCCCACATGTAGAAGCAGTGCACATGTAAGCTCAACTGGAAATTCTCAAAACTGCCCATGTGTGGAAGCAGTGCATATGTAAAGTGAACTGGAGATCCTCCAAACTCCCCCAGGTGTGGAAGCAGTGCACATGTAAATGTGCATCTGTCTTGTGATGTACTGTTATCCCTTCCATATTTGTCTGTCTGCATTATGCCCTTGTTTGCTGGTTTTACTGGGATTACCTCATCCTCCCCAACAGCTCTGAAATGTTAAGTGTGTATCAGAAAATAAAAGATGACTGGATGAGATCAGTGTGGCAAAAAACAGATCTAGCCATGAGATAAAATGTGGAAGGGATGAAGGGGCAAAGGTATAACCAATGCAGCCATATGCGTCTGGTGGTAATTCATATACTGACCAACACAAATGAAACTTTGTTTTTTTAATCTTGTCATGAATTTCTACACTGTACAATCCTGCTAGCAGGACAATATCTACTACATATATATATATATATATGTATATATATATATATATATATATGTATGTATATATATATATATATATATATATATATGTGTGTGTGTGTGTGTGTGTATACACACACACACACACACACACACACACACACACACACACACACACACACACACGCATCCATAAATATAATCACACACACACACACACACACACACACACACACACACACACACACACACACATTAGCTTGTAGTTCATCTCTTGCACATATTTACATTTACTTGAGTATGCTGGTTCAAGTTGACATTTTGCCAGGAGTTTCATTTCTCACCCTTTTATAGGTTCATAGGTTCATACTAGGCTATCTGCCCTAGGACATTTATAATCCTAGCCAGAATGTGTTTGGCTTTCACCACCCATTTTAAATTTATTTTGCTATGCCCTTTTTCGAGGTTAGTATACTGTGCCTCTGTCTAACAGTGACACAGAAGTGATACCCGGGGTAAACCTATGATCTCCCATCCACTCATCAAGATTCCTCTTGAAGAGAGTCAATGAGGGACTCTGCCTAACCTGGACTGGGATTTTATTCCAGAGTGAAGGGAGCCTCTGGGTTATGAATCTGTCCCTCCAGCATATCCTATTTATTTCATTGCTGAGGTTCAAGTCTCTCGAATGCATAGCTCGATGGGATTTGGATTTTCTGAGGTGCAGCATGTCCATTAATTCCGGGTTGGACATGGCTTTATATGTCAGGCACAGATCGCCTCTGAACAGGCGGTATGCCACTGAGTAGAGCTGGAGTTTCTTTAACCGGGCAGCATATGGCATCTGTTTGAGCCCTTTGATCCTCTTGGTGAGGTACTTTTGGGGTCTTTCCAGTTGCTGCAGGCGTCTGGTAAGGTACATCCCAAAAGGGGCATTGTACTCAATTATGGACCTGATGAGGGATGAGTAAAGAGGCACGATGACCTCCCCTGATCTAGATGTGAATCCCTTCATGATTAGGTGGGCTATATAAAATGTTTTTCTAACCACTTTGGCCACGTGGTTGTCAAATGAAAGATTGCTATCAACTTGGGTCTCCAGGTCCCTAATTACTTCTTCTGTACTTAATGGATTACCACCTATGTGGTAATTTGTGGGCACTTTGTTTTTGCCAAAGGGGATGACTATACACTTTTTGGCATTTAGCTTGAGGCCATGGCTCTGGCACCGGTTGTCTGTTTCTATGAGGCCCTTTTGGAGGATGCCTGTGTCAGCTGGAGAGTCGATTATGGAGCCCAGTTTGCAGTCATCTGCGAACTTCGTCAGCCACAGTCCTTCCGTGTTGGCCTGTACCTCCGAGAAATATATACCGAACAAGAGATGTCCCAGGACTGAGCCTTGTGGGACACCATTTGTAACTGGTTTGGAGTCTGACATGGCTCCAGCAATTCTAACCATGTGGGTTCTGTCCTTGAGCCAATTTGCAATCCATCTAGTGACATAGGGGTTTATATTTAAGCTGGTGAGCTTATCTATAATGCCTGCGTGGGATATTGTATCGAAGGCTTTTGTGAGGTCCAGGTAGGCTGTGTGGACCACCTTCCCCTCGTCAATGGCCTTGGTGACTGTTTCAAAGAAATCAACCAGGTTTAAGAGGCAGGATCTGCCCTTAACAAAGCCAAACTGGGTAAGATCCAGTGTTTGTAGGTCCCCAATATCTTTATTTATGAGGTCCATGATGATCCTTTCCATAGCTTTGCAGACCAAGCTAGTCAGGCTTATGGGGCGATAGTTTCCAGGATCCGTTGAGGCACCACCTTTATGGAGAGGGACCACTGTTGCTGTACGCCACTCTTTGGGCACATATCCTGTAGTAAGGCTGAGATTTAACAGTAGTTTTATGTTTGGGTTTAGCTCTTCTTGGAGTTCATGTAGAACACAGACCGGGACACCGTCTGGTCCCATTGATGCTGTGTTTTTTGCTTTGGAGAGGGCGGCTCTTACCTGAGCATCTGAGATGTCAGGGGGGCAGCACTCTGCTGGGATAGATATTTGCCCTTTTGGTGGGGAGGGGGGGAGAAGTTTGCGCTGAAACTGTCAGCTAGGATGTTGGCAATGTCTGTGGGTTCGGTGTATTTTTTGTCATTTTGGACTAATTCTGAGCATATCTGGGAATTACCACCCAGGTTCCTAACATAACTAAAGAAAGCCTTGTGATTATCCTTAGTGTCCTGTGCAATTTTTCTCTCGAAGCTGGCCTTAGACAATTTTATGTGTGCCCGTAGTTTTTTGCTAATACTGATCAGTGATGCCTTCCCTTTTTGGGATTTTGCTCTATCATTTAGTAGCTTCCTCCTTCTATTGTAGAGTTTGTTTATGGCTGGGGTCCACCAGACAGGACGTCTGCCTTTGGAGGATTGGGTCTTGGTTTTATTTGGGATCGCATGATCCATGCATTCCTGAAGGTGTTCATAGAATGCGTTTATAAAGGATTCTGAGGTCTGGGCCATATTTTCCACAGGCCCGGGGGCTTTGAAGGATTCCACCTCAGTTTTGAGGAGTGTGAAATTTGCTTTAGAGAAGTTTTTCACTGTGATTTTCTGGGCAGGGAGTGGGGTCGGGATGTGAATATCCAGTGAGATTAGTTTATGGTCTGATCTTACCAGTGAGGGATACACTTCTGGTCTGGAGCATAGAGTCCCCATGTTGGTGATGATCAGGTCCAGTATGTTTTCCCCTCTTGTGGGAGTGGTAACAAGTTGTTCCATAGCATTTGAGTTTATAAATTCTAGGAACCTTTGGGCTAGGGTGTTGGAGCTAGAGTAATGCTCCCAGTCTATGTTTGGGTAGTTGAAGTCGCCCAATATAATGGTGTTTGGAGAAACCTTCATATTTTCCAGTGTTCTCACGAAGGCCGAGTGGGGTTCCTGGGTTTGGGAGGGTGGTCTGTAGCAGGCTATAAACTGGAAGGCAGTTTTACCCACTGTTAGTTGCACATGGATAGTCTCTGATGCTTCGTGCTTTGCCACCAACCTGGAGGTGTGGGTATCTTTGATGAATATCGATACTCCCCCTCCTTTTGTGGTTCGGTCCAAGTTTTGGGGCCGAAAAGCATGGTATGAGGTATAACCTGGTAGTGCTGGGGTGCTCTTGGGAGCCCTGAACCAGGTTTCTGTTACTGCACAGATATCGATGTTCTCCATGCTAAGGAGAGTTTCGAGTGCGTGCATCTTGAGGTTTAGACTTCTGACGTTGAGTAGCATTACTCTTAGTTTCTTATCCCTTGTGATACCTATGGAGGTGGGTTTGTCTTATGAGCCTTGCCTAAAAAAGGCACTATGGGGGTAGCAAGAGCCTTTGCCAATATCCGAAAGCCCAGGGGTGACAGGTGCAAGCCGTCCCTAGCGAAGCATCGTGGCTTCTCGAGCATATCATCCCAAGCTGACAGGCATTGGATCCCCTTTGAATGACACCAGTACTTAAGCCAATTGTTGAAATTGATCATCTTGTCTTCATATTGTGGCATCATTCTTGGTGAGGGTAAGATGCTACTCAAGGTCAGGGTCATACCGGCCTGGGCTACATGCTCAGAGAGCTCCTTTATGTCTCTTTTCATGTAGTCCAGGGAGGTACGTCTGAGGTCATTCACACCAGCATGGACAATGACTGAGTCATATTTATACTTGCCTTGGAGTGACCTGAGTGCTTGTTTTATGTAGCAGATCCTAGTGCCTGACAGGCTGCTCACCATGACCCTCTCCTTGTTCAGCCTGGTGAGCGGGACGTCAGTGTGCCTGACAATAGAGTCACCTATTACAAGTGTATCAGGTGTGTTGTTTAGTCTTAAGGGCTGTGACTGTCCGGCACACTGGCTTTGTGAGATATGTGTTGCACGTGTTTTGTTTTGGGGTAGTGGCTGCTTGGGTGTCTGCTTTGGAGGTCTCTGCTGCTTCGGCAGATCTTTATTTAGAGCCTCTGAGTATGTTTTTGTGTTTATGTGTTTGGTTTGCTGTCGTGGTAGGTCTATGTGAGACTGGAATTGTAGTGAGTGTGGTTTCCTTCTCCTCCTGACTGGTTATGCCAGTACTGAGTTGAGAGAGCTTAGCCTCCAGTTTGGCTATATGGTTGCATCTCTCACATGTGTTGGAATTTGTTGGGAGGAGGAGAGGGTTGTCTGTGTACATGAGGCAGTTGTAACATTGCCTCAAGATTCCCAGATTTACCAGCTGGACCGGAGAGGAGATTGACAACTGACCTTTGGACATGCTAGAATAATATTGGGAATTCCTTAATAATTGAAAACCAGGGCCAGTGGGGAGTGAGGATGTAGTGCTTTTAATTTTTAGTGCTGACTTATATAATTGCTTTAGTGAGCAAGTGCCAGGTAACTTAAGTGCAATGTGTTACAGGTAACTTAAATGCAAAAACGACAAACAGTAACTTTCTTTCAAGTGAAACAAGGAAATAAGTACAGTAAGCAATGCAGATATCACTAGTGATCCACAGAAGCACTGAGAAGCCGCGTATTAGGTGGAATTAGCGTTCCATTAGTGTTTTATATAACAATATTTATATACTTACTTATTAATAAGTGCTGTGTGTTCTAGACCTTGTGCACCTCAAAGAAGCAGCAAAACAGGTATTTTATTGTCTGTCAGGGATCACTCCATCTCTGAAGTACAGTTACTGTGCAGTAATAATAGCAACAGCTGGAGGAATGAGCCTTACTGCACTACAAAACAAAATGCTTATCTCATTGGTCACATATGTGCACACACAGGCTCTTCTGACCAGGCTCTTCTGACCAGGCACCTGTAATATCAGCTTTGAGTTACATGTATGCAAGTTGAAGTGCACATACACATGCACACTTACCTATTTGGTTAGTTAGCTGTTTGTTTATTTATTTATTTATTTATTTATTTATTTAGTTGTTTATTTTTATTTGTTACCCAGGATAACCTGACTGTTCTAAATAGCACCTTTTCAGTGGAAGGCAGTAAGAAAACCTCTACAATATCAACAAAACGAGAAAATGCACAAATGAAAATATATATATCAGTAGGTATAATATGATATTAGAATAATGTTTGCAAAATATAGAAAACAGACAAAAATACATTAGAAATATTTCATAATGTGACATTACAATAATGTAATAAAAAGCGTAAAAGAATGACATGAGTAGTTTACAAAGGCTACAGTATAATAAGGGTTAATACAGCCTATAAAATATGGCTAGTTAAAAAAGAAATTAGAGATAAAGGGGTCAGTATCAGAAGAAAACCCAACCTTACTTTACTAGTTGCTTTGCTCCCTTTCCTTTAAATTCTGCCCTGGGTATAATGGCACATCAGCCCTCACATCTCACTCTTTAAATATAACTAACTTAAATGTTGTGCACATTTTGGGGAGGGGGGAATGGTTATTAAAGTAGGCCCAGAAGTCACACTTTTGAGTTGAAATTTATTTTTTAATATTTTAAAATACTGATTAAAAAACATTGACTCTTGTTCCAGAAAAAAATACAAACTGTGCTATATATCAGTGGACCCCGAAATAAAGGGTGTGACAAAAACACATATGTGGTAGACTGTACTTTTGTGCATCTTCAATAGTTTGTATACACCACAGATTAATCATCAGAGCTAGTAAAATTCCTCTAAGCTCATCATATCTAATCTATTTACTAAAAAGTAAAGTTTACTTATTTAGGATTAGGGCTAGAGTTAGCACACATAATTCAGGTGGGCATGGTGGGGTAGCTGATTGTTTTATTTGCAGTTTAATCTGCAGTTTATCAGTTTTTGTACAATAGACTAAGAAAACGAGTCATTACAGTAATCCTTTCAAGAAAAAGCCAAAACTTGTGCAGCCATTGAAAGGTCCTCAGATGAAATAAAGTGTTTAATCAGGTGATATTCATCAAGTGATGACAGCATGACCTAACGACTGCAGACATCCATTCTTGTAAAGTCAAGCAGCACTCTCAGATTATGTGCCTTGAACACAAACTGTAATTTGTTTCCCCTAGAAATGATGTAAAGGGAAGAGGCTCAGAGGAGTGGAGGTCACTTTAAAGTGTCATGGAAAACTGTAACCATAACTTCTGATGAGTTGAGTTTGAGACAGTTGATGCTCATATGTGACACAATACAACCCATATAATGGGCTCAAAGTAAGCATACCTCTCAAATGTCCAGATTTTTGCCTCATATTTTTGGTCTATTCCTCATAAAATCTGTGGTTGACTGGCAAATCACTGAGGATTGAAGTCACTAAATAATTACATATTTATGTTTCACACATCATATCCTTCAGAAAGTGCATTCTAACACAAACACTGTTATTCTAACAACTTTCTAAGTTTAAAATAGCAATATCTAAAATCTGTCATTATCTTTGGGCATTCGTCCTCCCATTATTTTAAACTTCGTCCAGATTTCTTGTGCTAAGAGGTTGAAAGGTATGAAACTAAGCAACATGTTTCTCAGAAAAGAGGGATGCATGTGAGTATCATCTGCATAACAGTGTTACAATAAGGCTTTTCTAACTAAATCACTAGATGGCAAACTATACAGAACAAATGAGGACCTAGTAGAGAGTACTGTGAGACCCTACAGTGAACAACTTTTGTGGTCCTTGATGACAGTAGCCGTTGCTGTCCAGAGTGATTATATTAAGAGGAGCCACTATTTTATGTTATATGACTATTTGGAACTAAGTTGCTTGACGGTGCAATGTGTATTATGGGTCATTATATTTTGTGGCAGGATTTTAAACTTCTGACAGTGTGTTTATCTTGTTGCAACATTTTAACCTAATACCCTGTGATCTTTATGTGGGCTCCAACCATTACACTCACAGAGCCTTTAATTTACTGCATGACACTAAGTCCAGTTTAAATATCTTAATCATTTTGTACCTGCTGACTCTATACTCTCTTAAATCTACCAGTTTACCTCATCATATTTGCAGTATCATTGAAATACAAGATTGGGTAAGTAATAACTCACCTGGACCAAGGATATACTATTTTTGTGTCCTTGGACAGGTTTGGTTTGATTTCATCCAAGCCTTAAATGTATCTGATCAGTTGCTGGTTTCACCTGATATTAGCTCCTCGGGCAGCTTGTATTTGTTGCAGTTAGAGGAGTTAACCCACACTGTATCCCATCTTCATTTTATTATAACAGTTACTATCTTGTCATCTGCTCATTGTATACTACTGTGGTTTATTTGCATTTACTACGAGCAATTGCATCTCATTTAACTGAAATGTGTTTATTCAAACCAAAAACATATAAAACTTTGGGAGGTCACACTCCCAAGGTCGCAAAATACAAAAACATATTTTTTGTGGAGGGGTAGTTTCCATTTCACTTCCAGTATGAGAGCAAGCCTCTGCACTCCCAAACTATACTTATGCCAACCATGATATTGCACAAACTTAGAGAAGAAGAAAAAATGCAGCAGCTTTCTTCTCACTCTTCTTTGAGTCTACCATTACAAGTCATCAGTGGACTTCCATTGATGATGCTCTCAGCACTAATCTACTGACCAGTGATAGACATCCTGACTTATTAATAAATTAACTGTAAGCTTATATGTACAGACTCCACTTTTGTGTGAATCAGAATGTAACAAATAGGTGAGCTGCACTTATCCCTTTTAAAAACTGTGAAGTGTATACTAAAAATTTGTGATTGTTTTATTTGCAGTTTAATCTGCAATTTGTGTAGTGATATGGGGAGATGTGTGGCCTTCTGACTTTTTTCTGTAAATGTAATATATACGTGTCTGTGTGTGTGTGTGTGTGTGTGTGTGTGTGTGTGTGTGTGTGTGTGTGTGTGTGTGTGTGTGTGTGTGTGTGTGTAACAGAGAGAAAGAGAGAGAGAGAGGAACTGAAGACTGCCAGTGCCTTCAGTTAGAAGCACACCAACTATGCATATGATATGAAAATGTAACTGATCTTCTGTGTAACTACAGGATGTGGGACACTTCTCAGTAACTGGTAACTAAGATTGCAAAAGGGCTGTTAGACAAATCTATTACTGGGACAGCTAAACTAAAAGCAAGTAAATTATGGCATTAATATGTAAATGTGATACTCTGCTTCTCTATGACAAAAAGCTATAAACTATACCACTGTCCAAACAGGCAGACATAATCGGAAATGTTGAGAAGAAAAATGTAGTTGAGAATTAGTGCTACCTACAGCCAATGGCTTGTGAGTCTTCTATATTTTTGTATATGTCTGACGTATGTTTACAAGTTCAGCTAAAATATAGTTAGCACTCAATGATTCATGAAGAATATTCAGAAAAAAGAATAGCTGGAGATAAATGTTTTTCTTTCTTAAAGTCAAGTGATTATTTTCCACTTCTATGATCAAATCCAATATATCCCTGTATGTTTGACTGTTACCTGTATTGCTGAAGCCATTCTTTTCTGAGTAGTTTTATTTATTCAGTTTCAAGACGTTTGTGGCTTGTCACCCATTTACCTATTTATTATTTGATAAGAGATTATTTATGGTTAACTGGTGCAAAGTTGCTGGCATCTACCTCCATTGGCCAGAGTGCACCATTTGTGTTTATTATTCTCGGACTTATTAATAAGAGTGAAACAGTAACTGGGAGGTCCCCAGCCTGGTAAAATGGAGTGCCAGATGTTTACATAAACATGTCAGGACAGAAGTCTGTAGTGTGTGTGTGTGTGTGTATGTGTATGTGTGTGCATGTGTATGTGTGGGTCTGAGTATGAATGTATACAATTGTGAATGTAAGAAGGTATATAAAGTACAGTTGTTAAATGAATACATAATAGCAGTAAACATTATAAAGTCACATGTCAGTGATACAGAAGATAACACAGTTGCTTACTCCCACACAAGGTAGCTGGATTGCTGAGACTGCAGCACTGCATAAGAGGAGGTACTATACTCCTGAGTATGTAGTCCTTCAGAGGAGGTGTCACACTGAGGTTCCATCTGCTTAAGTTAGTGGCAGCTCAACTGGATGTAAAAGATCCCACGGCACCTATTTTTATATTTTAACATTCTCACTATTAATTTCTTATTCTCTTCCTTTTACTATTTTAATACTCTATATAAATTTAAAAAAAACAGAGCAAACAACTGGAGTTAGTAACCAAAATCCCCCTTTATCTTCAATCAAATACAACCAACCTCTTTTCACTGAGTTTATTTTTGAACCCCATATGAAATAAAATACCAAACTCAGCTATACAATTTACTTTTTCATATTTTTGGGACCATATAAACATTTGACATATAAGCTATTTTCCCATTAATACAGAATGCACCCAATAAACCTTTTTCTGGAATATTAATCTATACGTCCTCCACAGAAAATATATTTATTTCATTTATTTTATCATATCCTTTTGTTGCATCATAACTACATCATTTCCCCAAATTGTGTCCCTAGCAAAGACACTTCATTCATTGAAAAATACACCCCCCCATTTTTATCACATCACTCAAACCCGAACTTTTATTTCTATTTAAAGTCATTCCCATTTTCTTTAAATATCAATTCAGACAATATATTTTAACAATGGAAATTGGAACACAAGAGGTTAATTTCAGAAAAAAACTGGCTGAAAATTTAAATTACTTTATGACCACATAATAAAAGGATGTCATCTTTCCATTTCAGTGCAGTAACAGACACTATGTCTATACTTAGAGGTTCTCTACATTGTCTTGCAAGTGTTTTATTGTTTTATGACTTCCAGCAAGTATCAAGATTTCAGAAAAAGTCCCTGTGTATATATTTTCACAGGAAGATGCTAAATGCTACCAGTTGCATCAATGGTTGTTTTTCACCTGGGATGGAGTCAGATGAGGAAGAAGTGTTATCATCCTGCAAGCTATCCCAACAGTAATATTTGGGATATTAATTTAAGAACTTTCTGAGACAGACTGAGTATTCTGTAACTAAGTATTCTGTATTTTTTCTTTGACATGAGAACATCCGCTGGAAGGCCTACTCACAGCATCTGCCTTGCTTGCTCTATAAGTAAGTTAACTTGGATGTAGTAATTCTCTTAGATTTAGTCAGAAATATAGTGAAGTATAGTCTAGATGTTTTCTTTATTTGAGACAGTCCTGCAATGTTGTTTTAAATATTTCCTGTGATTTTGATCTCTGATGTTACTGTGATCATATACTGAGAATTTTCTTGTTCTTTTATTATTTATTATTAAATATATTTAAATCTTTCATTGTGGTTGACATTTGTGAGAGACATATTTATGTTTTGGGAGTACTTGCATATTTATTTGATGACACTGTGGGCCATTCCTAATAGCCTTGTTCTTGGTCAAACTACCATTTGTATTGATAGTAACATTACACAGTAAGATTGGACACCCTTTATTAAGGGTCTTAAAGTAGCTAATGACGTGGCTGGTGGCAGTAATAACTACCTTATAATCTGGGCAAATGGGGGCATGGCTAGTAAATCTGTGCCAGCCTTTCCCAGGTGTGTTGTGTATGTGTGTGTGTGTGTGTGTGTGTGTGTGTGTGTGTGTGTGTGTGTGTGTGTGTGTGTGTGCGTGTGTGTGTGTGTGTGTGTATAAATCATACCTCAAAGTGTGTGTGTGTGTGTGTGTGTGTGTGTGTGTGTGTGTGTGTGTGTGTGTGTGTGTGTGTGTGTGTGTGCATGTGTGTGTGTGTGTCAGCTACTTGCGCAGGGACATGAAGGGTGCTGGAGGTCTTGGCTTGGATATCTCAACCCTATAGCTGTGCCAGTGGGAAGTTGTATTGGGGATCTGGAGAAAGAGGGAGAAACCAGCCCCGGACTGACTGTAGTCTCTGTGTGCTCTTAAGGGAAACTGCACTTGATGCAGTTAGCTGCTTCCTGAAATACTGTGTGTGTACCTGTCATCCTCTCAGTGTATGTCCCCCACTGGTGCTAATGGTGAGGATTGAGGCTCCTTGATTCCTGGGCCAGTGGTGGAGCATCACACTAGCATACATGCTTTCTTAATTCTATTACCTATTCCATACTTCTCCATAACATCCCACAAAACATCATGTCTTACTGCATCAAATGCCTTGCTAATATTACCTACCATCAGTTTCACATCCTCCCTTTTACTTTTAATAGGGCCAACAACTAATAACAATTCTTGACATCCCTTCCCTTTTATACCATATATTCTTTCATCCATAATATCCCGGACAACTTCTATTCTCTTCTGTATTATTCTCATAAAAATTTATAATCTGTGTATTTAGTGTGATGGATCTCCCATTTTATATTTCATTTGTCTCAGCTTTCTGCTATATAAATGTTAATATCCTACTGTATAACTCTTCATAAACAAACCCTTCCTTCAACCATTTATTCAATACATTTACAAAATAATAATATATAATATATTTGCCAATCCAGTTTTTTGCACATTCCATATCCTGTACCATCTCGGTCTGATACTGAATCAACGTTTAATTTAGCGAGTACTTCATACAATTCACTAATAGTCATTTATTTTTCAAATTCTTCCTTAATGCATTCTGGTTATTGTTTTATTTTCCATTCTCTCGTATTTACCTTTTCTTTACTCTACATATTTTCCACATGCTGTACTACAATACTCATAATTTGCGCTTGGGTTCTTTTTACGTTTTTAATTTCCATTCTACATTCTACATTTTAAATAAAGTCTCGGTCTAACCAGTAATGCATTATCTTTTTCTAGATTTCTTTTATATATTCCTTTTTCCATGTCATAATACTGTAAATTATCTAATACATTTCTATACAATTCCGCAGCCTTCACGTTCTCTTCTTTTATTACATCATCCTGACATTCAAAAAAATACTTTTTACACTTCTTTTTAAATTCAGTCCAGCATTCAGACTAGATTTTATAGAAGTCTTTCATGGTCATATGATCCTACCATAACTGCACTACTTCCCACACTTCGATTTCATCCAGCAATGTCTCATTTATTCTTTTTACTCACTTTCCTTTTTTTAATCTACTCCCTTTCTTCCATCACCTCCCATCCATATCGCTAACTTGTCTGAAAAACCTGGAAAAACTGTATCTCCATTTGTTTCTCCTAAGCCTTCTAATAATACAAAATAATCAATGTCAGATCCAAGTGACCACCTTCTATGAGTCCATTGACTCCTGTTCCACACAGCTAATTTCCACACTTTATCACTTTCTATATTTATTATCTGCCTCTTCTTTTTACATTTCCCCTTAAATCACAATTAAAGTCTCCTATAATTATAATTTTCATTTTAACTATCACATAGTCTAAGCCTCTCATTACTTGTTAGTTATATATGCATATAGGTGCATAGGTTCATAGGTAGGTACTAGGCTATTGGCCCTAGGGCCTATACAAGCCTAGCCAAAAAGGTACCCTGGCTTTTGCCACCCAAGAAAATTATTTTCCTGTGCCCCTGTCAATCAGAGCCACAGAAGTGATCCCCAGGGTGAATTTCCTATTACCCATCCTTGGTACAGTGACCACCTTAGACTAGTTAGCGATATGGATGGGAGGTTATGGAAGAAAGGGAGTAGATTAAAAAAGGAAAGTGAGTAAAAAGAACTTGATAACTGGTAACTACAGGATAGTTACTGCTGTAATTCTATAAACACGTTCTCTCTAACTCACATCCACAACCGTTAACTTTACCATTCATACCAATGTTATATCTGATATTTTACATATTTTTTACACAACAGAACAATGTTTACTTCCTAAGTTTGATCCTATATTTCACCCTACAGTTTTTCATTTTTCAGTCTTTGTTTTCTTGTCAGAAATCTTACATCCCCTAGGAGAATAAAATCCACAGCGCATTTAGCACATCATTCTGTTATCCCTATCCTTCTTACAGTGTTAATAATACTATTCACATTTACTGAAAGCACTCTAAAATTATCACTTTATCTTCTTTTTAAGTTTAGGGGAAATATTTTTAGATTTTCATTGTCTTATTTTTACTTAATTTTACTCTTTTCCTAATTAAATATTTTTCCTGAAGTTTTGTAAAATAATTATTGGTCCTCAGAATGAGATTTTTCACTGGCTAGAACTTCAATAGCATATTAGTATCAATCTGTCTCCTGACCTTTCTACCTGCATGCACTCTCTGTACTAATTTTCCCCTTCATATGTGTTTTCTTCAAAAGTTTCTTCTTCAACTAGTTCAGCCTCTGTATGTTTTCTTCCTTTCCCCTGCTTTTTCATATTTACTGTTTGCTGTTGACAATCAATCCAAACGTGTCCTTTTTTTTTTTTTTTTTTTACACAACCTGCATCCAGGCACATACCTTCTTGCTGTATGTCCTTTCTCCCCTACACTGGTTACATTTTACCTTGACACAATCACTAATTAAATGAGAAAAGTCCCCACAAAAGAAAAATAATTTAGGCTGGTCAGCATATCTTAATGTCCCTCTATGACCAACCACAAAAATAACTTTAGCTTTGCTTTTGACTTTATTTTTATTGTTTTTATCCTTTATTGACCACGTTATTCCCACTAGGCTTCTGCCTTCTTATAAGAGAAAACCTGAAGTTATACTTATACTACTAGGAAAGTGTTTCACCATATTTTTTTCACAATTCAAAACATCTTCCAACCTCATCCTTCATTCCATAAGATTCTCTCATCTGTAACTTTCGCAATGTTACCAACGGTTTCACACAGACCCTGCATGAGTTTTTTAACATCATTTTCTTCCAGTTCATCAATTCTAAACTGCAAAGTAACATTTTTTTTAACATTTAAGCTACTATGGGAAAACAAATAATTGTTCCACAGATAAATGTCCTTTTTGTTACACAGTTTAAAAATTTCATCATCAGTCCATTCATTTCAAATGTTAAGTCACTAAAAGTCTCGGCCCAATATGTATAAAAGGCCACACTTCTTGAGATTTAAAACCTAGAACAGTTACCAAATTGTCACACACATGATATCTTTCGACAAAATGAGTTATGTCATTGTTCATATTCTCACAGTTGGTTTCTTCTTAGTTTGAAAACAGTTTTACTTTTTTTGTTATTCTCTTTTTTGCCTGCTTTCACTGATACATATGTTTTAGTTACTACATTATTTGCTACCACAAAACCGGACACCTTCTCAGTTTGTTGCTGTTCTTCTCTTTTACCTTCTGTCACTACTACTTAAGTTTTAACTGCTGCATTTTCTGTTGAAACATCACCTGGTTCAGTTTCCACCATCCTCAATCTGCCATTTCACCCCATTAAACAGCACAACTGTCACCTAGATCATACTGCTCAATCATTTTTAACAGAACATCCTCTGAAAACCCTCCTAATGCTAGTTCAGTTCCTTTGAAAGTAAAATGTTTAAGGTTAAAACTTTACAAATGGAAAATGCTTACCTTTCTGAAGGTTTGACTAAGAAAATTGTTTCAAAGGGATTAAGGGTGTATAAATTTCCCTTTGGTATTGACTATACAGATACTTTATATGCAAAGGTCAACTAGTTCGGGTTGCTAGTATGACCTCTGATGGAAATTACATTGATGGAGAATTACAAAAAGTTGCACACTTGTTTTACGAAATAGGGTATCCTGTTAATATGATGGAGAAAAACTTAAGACTATGTTAAGAAAGAGTGGGGTATTAAATTTAAACCATTGTTAGGTAATTCATTACAAGTAAAAGAAACCTCTGAAGAAGAGAAACAGTTTCCTAGGGATATGGTCATCCCATTCAGTGGACAGGTTAAACAAGTGAAAAAGATTTTTGAAAATAATTGGTCCATTCTGAAGAACAACCCTAAAGTATTATCAGTGGTAGGGACGGAACCTACTTTTGTATATAAAACAGAGCTTAATCTTAAAGGAATTTTTGAACTTACTAAAAAAGGTGAGGAAGTAGGAAATGTTGGTAAGTCAAAATGTGGTGCTTGTGCACAATGCAAATATATTTAAGTTAAGAACTCACTAACTTTGCAAAACACTCTGAGATCCAAAGTGTTTTTTGAAAAAGGTAATTGTCAAACATCAGAGGTGATCCATTTGGCAATTTGTAAATCCTGTCTAGCTTACTACATAGGTAAGATGGAAAGGCGTCTTAGGGACAGGATATATGAACACCAGTACCAGATTGCTACAAAGAACTTAAATAATGCCCTATATAAACACTCTATATTATGTGTAAACTTTGTTCTGTTTTTATTTGGCATTGTGGAGCGAGTTAGGCCAAATCCTGGGTGGGGGGGTATTACAGGAACTACAAAGAGGAAAGAGAGACTAAGTGGCAAATAAAATTAGCAGCAACATATGCACCAGGTGTTAATGAGATGGTATCCCTAAAACCTGTACTAGTGAGGAAAGTACCTCTTAGGTTTTTATTTATGCCACTTTTCATATAAACAGTGGGGGGGGGGGTTTACATTACATTATAGATCATGTCAAAACATAGTAAAATGTTTATGAAGTTCAACATTTAAAATGTTTTAAAGTTTACATTTATTCAATGTGTATGTAATATAAAATGTTTTTTATTCAGAGCTATTTTTAACTAAGTGCTGTACAGTTTTCACAGTTGATATATATTATCTGGGATATTTAAAGTAGTGGTACCTTTAAATGAGTGAGCTAGTGGTTGACATCATGTATTTTAGACAGTATTCAAATAGATTCATTATGGAATGTAATTAGATTCTGATGACGTCCCCAGTTTAGGGGATGAAAGCACTCAATCTGTATGTTTTTTATGTGGAAGAATAAAGACAGCTTGTACTGAAGAGCTGACTGACTACAAGTGATTCCTGCTGCTGACAGTGTTTGCTTTGGGACATGTTTCTTTGGTGTATTATAGACACTTGGGTTACTTTTGGTCATTTTCAGTTTTATTTAATTGTTGGTTTCTCTTGGGACCACTGTAGTCACTTCTTTGGATAGCACCATTTACACACACACCTTTTTCTACAGAGTCAGGATCAGCATCATACCTCACTCAGTATTACAATACAGCTGATGTCCCTGACTGTAATACTGTATGCAGTAATGCTGTCACATTCTGCATCATACTACCTATGTTCAGTGCTGCAGTACTGATGATGTTAATGTCCATAAAACTGTATGCACTGCTGCTGTCACATTGCATGTCATACCACCTTCAGTATTACAGACCTGCACTACAGCATTGCTGATTTCACTGCCAATAAAACTGTATGCACTTTTGTTATCACATTCTGCATCATACTACTTTCAATATGACAGTACTGCTGATGTTACTGCCTGTAAAACTGCACACACTGCTACAGTCACATTCCACTTTGTACTACCTTTAGTACTAATGAAAAAGCAGCAAACCAAAAACCAGGAAGGAACTGGACCATAAAACTTATAAGCTTTTGTTTGTTTTTCGTGGTGTTTTATTAAACGAACGAAAGCTTATACGTTTTGTGGTCCGGTTCCTTCCTGGTCTTTGGTTTGCTGCTTTTTCATTTTTACTTTGTTCTTTGGAGTTGTTTAGCACCTTTAGTACTAAAGTACTGCTGATGTCACTGTCTGTAAAACTGTACGAACTGCTACTGTCACATTCCACTTTGTACTACGTTTAGTATTAAAGTATTGCTGATGTCACTGTCTATAAAACAGTATTCACTGCTACTGTCACATTCCACTTTGTACTACCTTTAGTACTAAAGTACTGCTGATGTCACTGCCTGTAAAACTGTACGAACTGCTACTGTCACATTCCACTTTGTACTACGTTTAGTATTAAAGTATTGCTGATGTCACTGTCTATAAAACAGTATTCACTGCTACTGTCACATTCCACTTTGTACTACGTTTAGTATTAAAGTATTGCTGATGTCACTGTCTATAAAACAGTATTCACTGCTACTGTCACATTCCACTTTGTACTACCTTTAGTACTAAAGTACTGCTGATGTCACTGCCTGTAAAATGGTATTCACTGCTACTGTCACATTCCACATAGTACTACCTTTAGTACTAAAGTACTAGTCACTAGTGGAGTCCCACAGGGTTCAATCCTGGGTCCTCTCCTGTTTGGTATCTACTTCTCTGAAGTCCAGGCCAACACAAAGGGACTCTGGCTGACAAAGTTCGCAGATGATTGCAAGTTGGGAGCTATTATTAACTCCCCAAGTGATGTTGACATCCTATAGAAAATCCTCACTGAGACCAACAACTGGTGTCAGAACCATGGCCTTAAGCTCAATGCCAAAAAATGTGTCATCATCCCCTTTGGAAAAACACAGTTCCCATGAATTACCACATCAATGGAAGTCCACTGAATACAGAAGGAGTTATAAGAGATCTGGCAACACAGGTTGAAAGCAACCTCTCTTTTGAACACCACATTACCACTGTGGTCAGAAAGTCCTTCTATGTGGCACATCTCATTACTAAGGGTTTTGCATCCAGGAAGAAACAGGTCATTGTCTCCCTCTACTCTTCCCTCATTAGGCCAGTCATCGAGTACAATACCCCATTTAGCATGTACGACACTAGACACCTGCAACAACTGGAGAGGCCATAAAAGTACCTCACAAAGAGGATCCTAGGCCTTAAACGCATGTCCTACATTGACAGACTCAAAAAACTCCAACTATTCTCTGTCTCATATCGCCTAGGCGATCTCTGTTTGACTTACAAAGCCATGTCTAACCCAGTTCTGTTAGAAATACTACATCTAAAGAAATCCCAATCCCTCCACACCACATGCTCCACAGACCTCAACCTCATTTCCACAATCAACAGAACGTGCTGGAGGGACAGGTTCATAACCCAAAGACTGCCCATGCTATGGAATAGACTTCCCGTAAATGTCAAACAGAGCACCTCACTGGCCCTCTTCAAGAGAAATCTTCATGAGTGGAGAGGAAATAGAAAATTCACCCCAGGATCACTGCAGTGGCTCAACTTGACAGAGGCACTGTGAACTAAGGTCGGGTGGCACGATGCCAGGGTAATCCTATGGGCTAGGCTTCTAAAGGCTCCAGGTCCATTACCCTAGTACACACCTATGAAACTATGAACCTATAAAGTACTGCTGATGTCACGCCTGTAAAACTATATGCACTGCTACTGTCACATTCCACTTTGTAATACCTTTGGTACTAAATTACTACTAATGTCACTTTCTGTAAAACTGTATGCACTGCTACTGTCACATTCTGTTATCATGTTACCTTTATTACTACATCACTGCTGATGTCACTGCTTATACAACTGTATGCACTGCTGCTAGCACATTAAGCATCACACTGTCTTCAATATTACAATATTGTACCTTCCCAGGAAGAGCTCCAAAAGTTGCAAATGGAAAGTATACAAAATTGTGGAAAAGGAACATAAAGCCAGTAAGTCATTTGCCTCCCCCTTCATTTATAGATGAGATTTTGGAGACTAAGACTCAGATGGCATTATGTAGTCTTCACTGTTGAAATGACTGATTGATATCAATGAAAACTGCTATTGCAACTCCCTTATCCACTGCCCCAGTTATTGCCATTTGAGCCAACGTTTTACTACTTTAAATACTTTGTCATTAATGTTATTACCATAGTATTAGCTTTACCACAATCAGCACAGTTCCACTTAGAGTATCCCAGCGCTTCTACTGTCCATACCTCCACCATCATCACCCACAATTCTGCTGCTACAGACAGCATAATATAACTTCCAGTATATGAGTATTATTACTGTAACCAATTGAAATACTAACCTAGAAATGTTGCTTTTGTGCAAAGCATCCAGGGTCCTGATGTCAAAACCACAATAACAGAACTCACTAATTATCTTATCGATAAAATACAAGGGGTTGTTAGCTTAATGGAGTGGGAAAGGCTAAGTCATGTTGGTCAGAAGACTTTTCTGTGGTAGATCAATGATCACCTGACACAATGTCAAAGAACAATGAAATAATCTGGGAATATGAATGTTCAAACTTCACCACACCGAGACAGGAAGCAGGGAATGTAGCAAAAGACATTATCTCTTAATCCTTGGCAGAAAAACATTTATAATTTTTGTATTAATTACATATTAACATCTGGGTTAATAAAGAGCAGAGCAATACCTTCAAACTTGTACATGTTACTGATTCTAGCATTGGATCTAGCAGCAACATTTATACTATAAGGAAATCAAGAAGTCAGCCTTCGAACACCATAAACGTAGGCTCTGCATACATATCCAGTGTTTAAAATGCCTAGTGCTCATACTGTACAGACAGATTCCCAAACAGTGGGCATTTACAAGGTCTGCTTGCAAAATACTGTTTAATCTTGATTTTTGTCCATAGTGTAGGGGGAAAAAGCAGCAAGAAAAAGTATAAAGTCCTGGCCACACTGCATGAGAAGCTGTTCAATACTATCAAAAAACTTTGCTGACCTACCTCAAAAGTGTTCAGGTCATACATCTAATAAGATAGTTGACAATAATGGAACTCTCCCAGAAAATCTTGAGCTCCTACACTTTTTTCTGTAAAAGTAGTACGAAGAATTATGATCAGGTCTCTTAAATCATAACACAGTTGCAATGTGCTCTTAAACATGGATGTCAAGGTTCACCTCTTAAGCTCAACTTTTCTCTAAGTTGAGTTGGATATCCATGTCAAAATGCATAAATCAATTATGACTGGTGGCAAGATCATAATCCTCTGAATTAGTAATGAGACTGTTTCAGTTGAGTAATCACTTAAATGAACAAGACAAGTTCTTATACATTTTATGACTTCTGAATTTAGATAACATGAGTTTAAATATATTGTAAAATATGTTTATTTAATATTTCAAACATCACAGATGATAATAATTAGCAAGAAAAGTCTGGAGTTCTTAATTACAAGGGTATTAACCTGTAAAGAAAATGTCAGAATGGGGATACATATTAAATTTTAAGGCAAATACTTGATTCCACACATAAAACTAAATTGCAGAGAATGCTAATCTAGAGACTGCAAGTTTATGGAAATAGTTTCCTGAAAGATAAACATGCACCAAAGAAAAACATGTGACAAGGAAATTAAGAATAATTCCCCTAATAACAGAGAGGAATGCATAATATGACAAAGTGAAAGGATATTCTGGATTGTGAAACCACTTCATAAAATTGAACTGATTACAGGGCATATACGCTTTAGAACACCAGAAAAATTACCTCATTGTATATGTGCAGAGTAGAATATAATTAGATCATAAGTAGCCTATGTCATAGATTAGGGTATAAATTATTTTACCTTTGTGTTGTCATTTTACTGCTTCATACCACATTAGAATGCTTCTATATCTCATAACAGTCCATGTAATACTTTTTCCACATAAATGCTTTATGTTGTAAATAAACAATGTGATTTTTCTCTGTCTGCCAGTACTAAGTCATGATTTGTTACAGTATGAGCTTTTCTCTGCCCACCCATACACACTTATACAAAGTAAGATCTTGACTATTAATCTAGTTAATGTCTTTAAGAGGGTCACATAGGCTACTGACAGTGATCATGCAGTTGACTCAGTCCTAAAAATGTCATCATTCCTTTATTAGACCAATTATATACTACAATGTCCCCTAAAGAATACACTTTACTCGACATATAAAACAACTAGAGGTTCCTAATAATGAAGAGTTCAGTCTTAAAAACCCTGGGCTACTAAAAGAGGCTAGATGTTCTATCTCTTCATTCAGTATATGACAAATGCTTGAGGGGTAATCTGTACCTCACCAACCACCGCATTAGAGACTCTGCTGTCCTTGATTTTTTCTCCATTTTTCACAAGGCTAATAGCTTAGCAAACAGAACCAGGGACCTAAATCTTCATTAGCATCAATACAGAATGCAATGGAGAGACGGGGAGACAGTTTCAATATACAGTGCCTTCCCATCTCTGGAATAATCTGCCCCTGCAGGTTAGGCAGTCTGATATGTTATCATCATTGAAACAGAACCTTGATGACGGGGCGAATACCCTCAAATTTACCATGGAACTAAGTATCCTAGCCTTCCTTAATAAAGAGGGTAGAGCCTGTGGGTGGGTATTGAAAAGGCATTGATTGTTGTGAGACTAAATGACCTTGAAACTTCTATAAATCCTATGACTAAAAAGGATTATCAAACACCCATTTTCACTGCTTAGAAGGCCATGAAGTCCTAGCCTACATACAATACTACCCACAAAAGTTAATCTTTTTTTATTTATTTTTCCTTTGCTGATCTTTTAAATGAACTGTTCCATGACCCTTTTCAGCCACAACCTGGGTGCAATTGCACAACTTGTTACAGAGATAACAAGTAAATGACTACTATATACATAATTTTGAAATGATTGTGACAGTTAGTTTACATTTCATTCCTAATACAGATTGTAAGTAGAAGAAAGAGCTACCTAGCAAAAATATTGCCTTGCTGAACTACAGAGATACACTATTTCCTGTAATGTAAGTTGTTAACAATTTACAGGAGTAATATAGTTCTACATAGTTGTTCATGACATGTTTTATCTACACAGTTTTAATAGTTTAAATGTAGTGCACACAATAGGGTAGTACAGATAGTACAGGACCATCCTGATATTCCATTTGAAACTGTGCACTGTGTTGTAATTTGTGAATTAAGAGATGGGGAACAAGATGAGGAGATGGATACCCCGGCAATTGTAAAGAAGCTGAGAAGAGGACTTTTGTTCAGAGGGAAAGGTGATGAGTGGGTGGCTTAGCTTGTATTAAACATTTCCGAGGTATCAGTTAGATTAAATTTATTTAGAGGTCTTTATATACAGTTATCTATTAAACATAGCAAAACACATACAGCGAGCAGTTTGTTTTACAAATATATAGTTAACATTCTGTTTTACAAAACACGCAAGCAATCTTTAACAACCCTGCCAAACTAATCAGCCTTCTCTCCATCACATTTTTCCCAGGCCCCCTTAAAAAGTACAGGCACCATATATTGGCCAGTGTCCATTACGAAATATAACTACAGTAACTGTGCATCTAACCAGGTCACATGTATGACATAATTATCAGAGGTGCATCTAACAATGTCAGATGTGTGATATTTGCTTACATAGTGTAAAAAACTCAAAAAAAAAAACAAGAAGAGAGCATCTAAAGTCTGTAGTATAAAACTGCTGACAAAAGAACACAAGCATAACACTTCTGGCATATATCAATCAGTCCAACATGCATGTTTGGTCACAATAAAGTGGCCAGTATCCACTACCACAGCTTATAATGACTCAAAGCCTTTCTTCCTCTACCAATATCCTTTAATGAATACCTTCTTCCTCACTTTCATGCATTGTCTCATCGTTATATTTGTCTCACCTCAAAACCTTCTAATTCATTCCTTGGTTCATTCCCAGCTGACCTTCACAACTTGTCTTCTGCTGTTTCACCAGGAAACAATTTAGCCATGTTGATATGCAAAAGAAAAGTAGATAATAAAGGGAATAACCACCAGACTGCACCTGCATCAATGTATGCAACTACCATTCTAGGAGACCCCATCCGCATTCACATCTCGGTTATTAGTGTAACTCCATTCTCTCTTTCTCTCTATCTCTCTCTCTCTTCCTCTCTCCCACAATGTCAAACTTCTTCTGGCAGAGAAGATATTTAGTCCACCATCACCACCACAAAATTTAATCCCATCAATGTATCTCTCTCTCTCTCTCTCTCTCTCTCTCTGTTCTCAGCCACCATTTGCTTTCTGCCTTTCATGTTTTGCCCACTTGATTCCATTTCCCTTATTTCCTCTTGACTGCCCCATATGGCCCTTCTGTGTCCATCTTCTGTCACTGAAGACTGGTCCCATACTGTGTCCTCTCTTACTGCATTAGCTGAGTTATTTTGTAACACCATCTTATTAGTACCCATCCACATGCACCCTGGGAACTATCAACCAACTCAGCCCTTGGGCCTTTGGCATCCCTGATACACTTTGGGCAGGATTTAAACTCGCAGGGACAGCAGAGCACCATTCACCTCTAGTTTGCACAGGCACACACATGCCCTAATTATTAACAGGCCTTGCCATCTACCACCATCTAATGCTCCTTTCATAATATTTGGATAAAATTTCACTGTTTACGTCACTCTTTTTTTCAGTAAGTAAACCGATCTTGCCATGTTATTGACAAGGTATTTGGATAAAGCAGTTGCAGTACTGCTCTTACCTGTCTCATGTACTGCATAGCAACCCAAACTCCTGCACCAACTGATTAAACAGTTCACAAGGAATCTTCAACTAGTTCCACTCCATCTTTAATCATCACTTGATCACTCTGACAAGTATCTTACTACTTTAGTACTTTGTTTAAAACTCTGTGGCTTCAGTATTAAGTGTCTTGACTTTTGTTCGGATATCCTATCCATCTTTCCAATTCTATGTGTTCAGTCAACCTGCAGATCTAAAATCTGGTGTCTCTCCCAGTGACTATTTCTCTTATATAAACTTTACTGGATCTTGTCCCACCACTCCCTCCTTGAGACAATAATCTTCACATTCTCTCTCCATGTTTTGTTCTTGAATTCTTCCTGTTTACTCAACAGCAGCTCCAGTTGTCTTTTCAGAGCTTTCAGTCCAGGTCACCCTTTTGTTTTTTATATAGTAGTCTGACAGTTTTAGTTTGAATTCTATTGCTGCACTGCACTGCGGAGTCACTACCTACCCGTTTTTACTACACCCACTTCCTGCCATAAAGCCCCAATGTTCTGTACAATAGCAGCCAGCTTCCCAACAATAATCCCTAATTTCTGCACCATTTTCACATCAGTCTGCCTGAAAACTCACCAAAAGACAACCAAAATATTCAGAAACAGGTAAGAAAACATGTTTTGCAACTATTTACCATTTCAAAATGTAGACACCATTACTGACTCAGAGCACACACAGAGCGAGCTGCTGATGCCATATGGCTCCACAATGCCCCTACTTCTTCGTCTTTATACTACCATTTTGCCTTTCATACACTATAATTTGGTCACATCATATGGTAATAAGAATGCATACTGCATGGTCTTTCTTTCTTGATTCTCATGTGCCACAGCAACATAATTCACATTTTCTAGCAGTTCTCTGCAATAAAACTGATGCAGAGATGCAGTTTCCAGCAGACAAAACTGCCTCTCAGAACTGTAATTGCAAATCTTTCCTTGCCAGGTTTAACACTCGACAGAGCTTTATGTATCCTGGAGATGGTAGACTAGTTCTGGATTGCACAAAAATCTGTAAACATGGCATAACCCTTCTCAGCAATACATCCCAACAACTGTATTGGAATCTCCTTTATATTTAACAGAAATAGAAACATGTCTCGCACAACTAGTCCATAGTACAAGTCTGTGCTGCACAGACAACATTCCAAACATATTCTGTATTGATGATCTCTTCAGAACTTTTAACAACTTTCATAGGCCTTGATGCCATACTGAGATCTTGATGACATACAATGCCTGAAGTCAAACCTTGTTTAAATGAAAGAAGCGACTCTATAACACAAATATTTTTTTGGTATTTGCACTGTGAAAATATATAACTAATTTGGTTTACTTATTTTTCCAGTAAATAATCAAATAATCTCTGTTCATGAGGTGGTGAAAAGGTATCGCTTAAAATCAGTATATATATATATATATATATATATATATATATATATATATATATATATATATATATTTATATGGGTCTATATCAGTTCATCGAAATGTCTGAAGTTCGAACACCATAAGTTCGAACTTCAAACCACGAACTGCAAAAACATCGAAGTTTTAGAACAGCGATTTTTTTTCCCGGGGAAAAAAATTGCTATTCCAGAAACACACACACAACACAAGCACACCAAAAAAACATCAATCCGCACACATACACTCAAAATCCTATATCTAACCCTACACTAAACTGTATATACACTACTACCTATCCACTTACCTTAACCCAAACCCTAACCCTAAGGTCCGTCACTATCGCACACACACACCTGACCTACACCCTAACCCTAACTCACCTATCCCACCCTAACACTAAAGTCTTTCACTATCACACACCTATCTCACCCGCGCCCTAACCCTAACTCACCTAACCCACGCCCTAACCCTAACGTCCACACAATCACATACTTACCTGACCCGACCCGTAACTTCCCACCACAGTCCTGCTAATCGCGAAGCCACTGAAATGGGAAAGAATTCAATGTTCTCCGGCTTCGCGATTACCTGTGTTTGAACTTTACAGTTCGAACATCTGGTATTTGATATTCAGCCATTTCAACTGATATAGACCCTATATATTTATATATATATATATATATATATATATATATATATATATATTAAATCTGCAGTTCAATTGTTGTAGTTCACTGAGTAAGCTGGGTAAGAGGTATGTGCCCAAAAAGGTATATAGTTCTGAAGATGACAGTATTTTACAAAGCATGTGGGATATATTGTCAATGTTTAGGATCTGTGCAATGTTGTTGTTGTGTCTTTCGGCTTTTCCCGGTTAGGGGTCGCCACAGCGGAACTCCGGTCCACTAATGATTGGTAGTTGATTTTTAGAAGATGCTCTAGCTGAGAATCGAACCAGACAGCATCTTACTGTGAGGTGACAACACTACCGCAGCACCACCACTCTGTGCAATACACCTGTTAATTCCAGCACATACTACACATAGAAAAGCCTTCACTGCCATCCACTTCATAGGTTCATACGTTCCTAGGTGTGTACTAGGATAATGGCCCTGGAGCCTTTACAAACCTAGCCCATAGGATTACCCTGTCATTGTGCCACCCAACCTTAGTTCCTAGTGACTCTGTCGAGTACAGCCACTGGATTGATCCCCGGGATGAATTTTTTATTTCCCATCCACTCATCAAGATTTCTCTTGAAGAGGACTAGTGAGGTGTTCTGCTTGACATGTATGGGAAGTCTATTCCATAGCATGGGCAGTCTCTAGGTTATGAACCTGTCCCTCCAGCATGTTCTGTTGATTGTGGTAGTGAAGTTGAGGTCTCTGGAGCATGTGGTGTGGAGGGATTGTGATTTCTTTAAATGTGGCATTTCTAACAGAGCTGGGTCAGACATGGCTTTGTAAGTCAAGCAGAGATCGCCTCTAAGTAGGCAATATGAAACAGAATAGTTGGAGTTTTTTGTGTCTGTCCATATAGGAGAAGTGTTTAAGGCCTAGGCCATTTTAGTTTTAGGCCATTCTCATTAAATATATCCTTTAACTTTACAGGGGTGTCAGAGAATATGACAGCTCAGTATTAATGCTAGATTTGCCTTGTAAGCCTGACATCATCTAATGTCTGAGTGTCAGCAGGAACAGATGTTGAAAGTATCTCTAGTAAAAGGAAATTATTGCATTGCTGATCTCACTATGAATTCCCTGAATCCTTCTCCCCTAAGTTTTCCGTAGTGTGAGGGACTGAGAAAATACTAACTTTAGCCTGTATGCTGCTACAGGAGGAGACTTATATAACTTTATTTTATGTTTTTTCCCCTACCTCTTCCATGCAGATCAGTTGCAGCTGGTGACTTCAAATCAAAGTGGGGCTGCAGGATACAACTGAATAGGTGAGGACAACTAGAAAAGGGTGGGGCCCAATTAAAATGGCGTGGGGTTATGTTACAGTGAGATCAAGACCTACCAATTTACATGAAATAAGTGCTCAGTCCCTATTGCACATGCTAGATAATCTATCAACCAACACCTGACTAAAGCACATTTCTGAGTTATTGAGGTGTTAGTTTAATTTTTGCTGTACAGAGACTGGAGTCACAGCCTGTATGCCTACCCCCTCCCAATATACATTAGGCTTGCAAAGCCAGAATTACAACAGTAAGCAGCAGGGTCAGTCATTTCATTATCACACTGACAGCCCCCCCCCCCCATCCCAACTGCCTACCAAAAGTACCTGGTTTGAACCTATAAAGTTAAAAAATAAAGAAAAACTTATATTACTGTATTGCTTTCACATAAACATTAGTCAAAGGTCAGTGCTTGCACTCACTCCATCTCACTACACCCAAATGCACAACAGTCTTGCAAAGGCTGACTTATAACAGTAAATAGTAAGACCACTCATTTCATTTACAAACAGCCCTCCCATACCCGTTATCTACCTAGAGTAGGTGGTTTGACCTCAGCAGCATTAGTAATGTTTTCATTACTGTATTGAACTAATCCATGCAAATAGAGTTTGCATTCTGTCTTGTTTCACCTAAATACACATTAGTCCTGCAAATCCAGGATTATTGCACCAAAGTTACAGTGCCAAACATTTCATCTACAAACAGTCATCATATCAATTGCCGACCTAAGGTATCTGCTTTGACCCTGCCAGGATTAAAATTAAAATAAAGATTGCATTAATTTACTCTGTTGCGCAGAAACAGTAGTCACAGGCTTGTATGAAAGCTGACATTACCCAAATACATATTAATCTTGCAAAGCCACAATTCCAACAGTGAACAGCAAGACCTGTCAACTCATTTTATTCACAAACACCCCCCATTACCTAACTAAAGTAGCTTATTTTTAACCTGTCAGGATTAAAGTAGAAATAATAGTAGCAGTTGGGTTGCATACTTGCATTACTTTCATTTTGTTGAAAGAAACATTAGTCACAGCCTGCGTGTGCCAGCCAAATACACATTTCATTTTTATTTTAGTTTTGTTTAACCAGGTTTCTGCAACCAGCTTTAGTAAAAAAAAAACTTTTCACCATATGTCCAGGGAGAAAAGCTCCAATATATTACAAACATTTGTAAACATACATTCTGGGCGGCTCATGCTACAGGACTGCAGGACTGCAGCCCTCCCACCTACAAACAAAAAGAAAACAAACCGTGAAACATAAAATTAAGAAAACAAAAAATTTTATTTTTCGCGGACGCACTCAGACTGCCCCGCAAATGCCCAGAAATCTGTCCGCAGTCCAGATACAGGGAAGGTAGGTGTGTGTGTAAAATGCCCCAGTTGCTATATACTGGTGGCTAGAGCAAACTCATGGTGGCGTGTCGGGAATACCTCAGGCTTGAGCCCTGTACCTTGTATGCAGGTGTTAAGGGCCTGAATTCCCCACCCACCACAATTTGTAAACGATTTGCATATTTTTGCCTCACATTTGATCTGTTCTATTCCTCATAATATCTGTGGTTTCTAAATACTTAAATGTTTGATATTTGATGGTGCAGTGGTAGCATTGTTGCTTCACAGCTATAGGTTTTCTGGTTTGATTCTTGGCTGGGGTGCCTTCTGTGTGGAGTCTGCATCTCCACCATGTGTTTGTGTGGATTTGCTCTGGTGTCCTGCCATTTTACAAAGATGTGTCTGCAGTATTTCTCCCCGGGCATCTGCTGAAAATTGTTTTTGTTCCATCAGAAGTAAAATTGACAGGCATTTGAATTTCAGACTTCATATTCTTCAGAAAATACATAGTAACAAACACAACCTTTTATTCTAGCATTTTTTTAAGTTTATAAGATGAATATTTGAAATTTGTCCCTATTTTTGGGACTGTATTCCCCCATTATTGGCTTCATCCAGGTTTTTTGTGTTAAGGTTGACAGCTATGGCAAGAACTGAATTCACTGAATATGTTTGAGGGCTGTATTCCCTCATTACTGGGTTTGTCCAGGTGTTTTGTGCTAAGAGGTTGACAGCTATGGTGAGAGCTGAATTCACTAAATGATAGCCATTTAAGTTTCAGTCTTCCTCTCTTTCACAAAGCAGCTGATTTGACACAGCGGTATGTTGCTCTGACTGTTTTGTACAGGGAACTTGGCAGTAAAATGTATGGTAGTAACACAGCATTTTTGTTTCACAAAGCAGCTGATTTGGCATAGTGTTATGTTGCTCTGACTATTTTGCACAGGGACCTTGGCAGTAAAATGTATGGTGGTAACACAGCATTTTATTTTAGCAACTTTCCAAGATTATACAAGCAATGTTTAATGTGTCCCTGGTTTTTGGGCTTTTGACCCCCCCCCCCAAGAAATTTTGGCTTTTTCCAGATTTCTTGTGCTGCGAAGTTGAGATGCAGTTGAGTATTGAGTAGATTTTACAAGGAGCGGACAGCTGCAGGGTAAGAAGAGTTTAGTGCTGCTTATGCTAAGTCTGCTTGCATTGTTAATAGTACAACAGGTTGTGTGCTTGCTTTTGATGCAGAAGGCTGTGGGTTCTACTCCCACAAGGAGTGGATGCTACCGTACTGAGAATGTTTTCCTTGGCGAAGATACTAACTATGAGCCTGTTATCAGTTTGCCATCCATTTCCTATTGCAATATTACTAGCTTATCATTTTTTAATGTACTATAGGCAATTTATTCCTCAGGGGTAACAGACACTTTATTTTTTGATGAAACCATGAAATATAAAGGTGTTTGCTAGCAGCAACCTCTTCATTAGTTACAGATTTCTTTAAGGTGGAATTTTTTAGATGACTTTTACTACTTCAGAGATTGTGCATATTTACTGATAATGTTGGACTGTAGAATTGTGCATATTTACTGATAATGGTGGACTGTAGAAGTTTGAGTAGACTTTTATGGTGGAAATGTTCTGAACTGGGCAGTTTTGTCATTATGGGTGCATGCATTTTGTTTCATTGTTTACTGGAAAAATGTTCTGAATTGGGCAGTTTTGTCATTATTGGTGCATGCATTTTGTTTCATTGTTTAATAAATTTAAAATGCCCTCTAACAACTGTACTGTATTGCACAAGGAATATAATTTAGTACAATCAGGAAGATGTATCAAAGGGCACATGTATGTTTCATGTGCAAGGGGCCTATGATTTGAAAACAGCCCAGAATTAATCTTTATCTGCCACTGGCAAAATGTATTTTCTTTGAATGTGGGTTTCAATGAATGTGAGTTTCAAGGGGAGAGAAGTTTTAATGCTAAGTCTGTTTTCATTGTGAGACTGCATTGCTTTTTTTAGCAGATGTCTTAGAGTTTGTGCTATAAAATGCAAAATAAAACTTTCAAATGAAGTCCAAATCATCATAGAAGTAAAGCAATATGCACATTAGTGTTTATGGTAAATGGAGTGAAATAGCCAAGTAATGGATCATTGGAATGGCTGCAGGGGGGAGGCTCCATTCGACCATGATTTTGTGAGGGGGAAGGGCGGCAAACTCAGACAGCCCCAGCTGAATTATACCTCCCATCTGTCCAGAGTTTCAAAGAATGAATAGCTTTTTGCTTCTTATTTTTGGTTTGTTCCTCATAAAATGTGTGTTTTTCTGGCAAATCATTTAGGAATTAAGTCACTAAATAATGACACACTGAGTTTCAGACTTCATAACCTACAGAAAAATGCATGTTAAAGTAAGACCTGTTATTCTATCAACTGTCTCAGTTTATACAAGAGCAATTTTTAGTACTGTTTATATGTTCCCCCAGTATATTTGGCCTTGTCCAGATTTATTGCATTAACAGGTTGAGAGGTATATGCAAATAGGAATTAAGTCACTAAATAATGACACACTGAGTTTCAGACTTCATAACCTTCAGAAAAATGCATGCTAAAGTAAGACCTGTTATTCTATCAACTGTCTCAGTTTATACAAGAGCAATATTTAGTACTGTTTATATGTTCCCCCAATATATTTGGCCTTGTCCAGATTTATTGCATTAACAGGTTGAGAGGTACATGCAAATAAATTACTTTATAGAATTAGGCATAGCCAAACCTCTCAACTGTCCCTGATTTTGGCTCAAAATGTTGCTCTTCCCCCTAATAATCCCTCCACAAAATAGCAATTTTGGAAGAAAACATGGGGGTTTACAATTAAGAAATAACTGTAATAATCAGAGTAATAGATTACTTTTATTTCAGAAATGCATGTAGATTATTTTATTTTGTCAGCTGCTCAAGTTAGCAGTACTAATATGAAAGTGTCCCTTCTTTGACAGGTTCCCAGCTGTACTATGTGGCTATTTTATATTTTTGCATCACATTTTTGGTCCATTTTTCATAAAATTGTGTTGGGTTTTTTTGGCAAATTAGTGACAAATCATTAAAGACTGAAGTTAGAAAATAATGACAGACATTTGAGTTTCAGATTTCATACCCTTCAGAAAATTCATGCTAATGCAATACCTATTCTATTATCTTTCTAAGTTTATAAGAGCAATATTTAAAAATTGTCCTTATTTTTGGGCCTTTGTCCCACTTCTATGTATGGCTTTGTCCAGATTTCTTGCTCTGAGGTTGAGAGGTATGACAAATGTGTCAGGGCCAACACAGTCAGCCAGAGACATTTCAAATTGTGACATATTTGTTGCACCCCACTCCCCCATGTAGTGACTCTGGATGTGTCCAAGCAAGGCAAGGAGTAGTTATGCAGTGCAAATGTCCAGAGTATCCCCCCATCCAAGGTAGACACAAGTACTACAGTGGCTTTTCATCTGTCCTTGATTTTGCAGAATGGTCTGGTTTGTCATATTTTTGTACTGTTGATTTATGCTTATTACTCAAAGTGCCTGTTGCTCTGTGTTTAAGTAGCAATGCTTTAATGACCATCAGGTAAGCTTGTCTGAGATCATAAGATGCAAGTAAGCTTTAATAAGCATACTTTTAAAGAATTGCCAACACTGAAAGCCTTTCTGTTGTTGCCATGCAGAGAATACTTAACTAGATAATGTATAAGCCTTGGGTATCGAAATGCATATGACAGTATTTGTAATAAAGGACAGGATTACATTATTTTAAGAAGCTCATTACGCTTGTTGGAGACTTCCAGTCATCTCTGCAGGCTTTACCCGTAAACTAAACAGAATGCCAATCATGTGTGGTTCATAACATGTACAGTAATCCTTTAAGCAATGTATCTTGAGCTTGTTTCTTGTTTGCTTTTCATTTTTTACTTTGATCATGTTTTCCAAATGAAACAAGTAGATAGTTGTCAGGCAGCAGGTCTTTTTTTGGAAATGAAACATTTTTACAAGTGGGGGCATCACAGAGATTTCTACTTTCAGCGTGTTACTTGGTACTTTAATAAAGCTGAATATAAATTATAATTAGAACTGCAGTGCAAGGAGAAGTGGTTTGAGTTGAGTGCTGCTTGTTTTTCTTATACTTGATTTTGACTGGCATTCCAGTAATGTATTTAAAAAGTAATTTATTTTTTCATGCCTCACAGCCTTTTTGTTTTAATCTAGATATTAAGTAAGGTGTCATGCAGCCAATGCATTGAACTATTTTTATTCTTCTACACTTCATTTTGTCTTGATTGGACTCTCATAATGACAGTTTGGCACCCATTGCAGCATATTTGATTAAAGTTAGTTTTTGTGGTTTTGAGCATAGCTCCTCCCCTTTCTCATTGGCCGCACCCCTTCCCATTGACCCCACCCATTCAGCTGTCTCCTGCAGCCCCCCTTTGATTTGAAGTCACCAGCCGCCACTGATTCATTATATACATGAGCAGATATAAAATAACATGCATTAAGAATTACTCAAACTTGCTAATTATTTTACATTCATCTTAAAGTACAGACAGAAAAGTATTACAGTTTTACAAAACTGGAATTACAACAGTAAACACTAGGGCCAGTTGTTTTATTCATACATAGTCCCAATCTCCATTGGCTACCACACCAAAAACAACAAAAAAGATGACACTGTCATTAAGATAAGTATTCTTTTTTTTTCTCATATAAACCCTACTAGCGTTCAGAACTTGTGGTCAATCTTACTTCACTGAAATGCTCATTATTCTTGCAAAGCCAGCCACAACTCCAGTCATTCCATTCGCAAATAGTCACTGCCCCATTGCAAGTGCCTACCCAGAGAATCTACTCTGAGCCTACAATGTTTAAAATAATGAAAATAGAAGACCACAGTTATGTTACTGTATTTCTTTCATATCACATTGCCAGGAATTTGCACATGATCTTACTTCAGTTCACCCATACATACTTTAGGGTCTATATTACATCATCGAAGGGGCTGTTCATCGAATGCCCTTTCATTGAAATATAATCGAAATACTAAAACCCTGGAAGGCCACATAAGCGAATTTTTCCCAGGGGGAAAAATTTCTTGGCTGTCATTGGGGATTTGCCCTTTCCTCCACTGTAGTGTGATCTCAGACTTGATATATTTAGTTAGGGGGTGTGGGAGCAAAGCTCCCCACTTCTTAGGATCTGCAAATTTTTTTTTTTTTGGGTGTTGGCCAAGCGATTTTTTCCCCCTGGGAAAAAAAATCGCTTATGTGGCTGTTTGAGGTTTTGGTATTTCATTATTTGTTGATGAAAGGGTATTCAATGAACAGCCCCTTTGACAATGTAATATAGACTCATACTTTACTCATGCAAGAGTAGAGTTTGTTTCAAAAACCAAACATTGACAAACCATCATAATGTATCTTGACTAACCCTGCAAAAAGATATTAGGTTAAAAAAAACATGTCATCCACAAACAGCCCCCTAGAGCAAGAATCCAAAAGGAGGTAGAAGTGAAACCAAGATTCACAATAGGCACGTTCATCCAAATTATATGGACGTCATCAGAAAAAACTGCCATTGTACACAAAACTCTTTAAATAGAAGTAACAAGTCACACGTCAAGTTAACAAAGAAGCTAGTTAATAAGTGTGCCCGCTCTGCAATTTAACGAGCCCTTTACACTTTTTTGAAAAAACATACACATTGTTAAGTTCAATCATAATACTACAATCAATTTTTTGAGTAACCCAAATACTTTTTAAGTAAAAACTCCCAGAACACACTGCATATGTAGTATCTGTTTGACTCCTGCAAGGATATTATATTAAAACAAAAAGAAAATCATCAACAGCCCCCAAAACACATACACTACCTACTAGTATCTGGTTGACCGTGTCAGGATAGTGTTAGAAAATCCCAAATGCCCTCCCCCCAAAACAGCCTGCTCACTGCAGATTTTCCTACTATCTGACTGACCCTACCAGACTCCAGGCCCAGAATGTTATAAACAAAATGTAGAAACATAAGCCTGAGCATGTGACTGTGCAGCTGAATAACCACTAACGTACAAGAAGATACCCACATAGTGGATGGGTATAGCAAAGGTTGAAACTTCTTCAAAAAACACCAACCAAACTTCAGTCCCAAACAGTAGCTACGTGCACTGGATGTCAAAAATACCAACACAAAATAAAGAACTCGCATTGGTTTATTAAAAGTGAAGGTGAAAAACTGGTTTAGCACTTCCATCCCTAAATACATTGGGGGGACTTTGTTAAAAATTTGGTTGGTGTTTTTTGAGGGAGTTTCAACCTTGCTATACCCCTCCACACTATGTGGGCATACAAAAAATGTATTCAGCTCCTGCACTATTTGATTTAAACTGGTCAATCCTGATTGGAAATAATAATAATTCAATACATAAATTATCTGGTTGACCCTGTCAGGAAAAAATGCATAAAGTATCTGGTTGGCCCTGACAAAAAAAAAATAACTCATGATTTTTAAATAGTTGATTAAAAGTATCTTCCTTGCCAGGGAAGCCTTTACTTACCTGAAAAGTTTTTGTTATTTGTTTAGTTTCTTCTCTTCTTGACAGTCCATCCATCTCTCTCTCTGTCTCTCTCTCTCTCCTTTAAAAATTAACTGTTAACTTAAGTTAAAGCGCAGGAAGAGACCATGAAAGCAACAGGACTAGTCAGCAGCCACGTCACGTACTCAGATTACATGACATTGCTGCTGACTTAACAGTTCAGTCGGATTCCAATTTACTGTGGTTAAAACCGCAATGACTTCTGGACATCTTCATTGATGCCTGCAGTCTTCTTAATCCAGACTGTTTTTAAAGTGTAACTCAAGCATGCATACATGCACGCTGCTCCAAGTTCCGCGAATCATTGCATCTTCCACATTACACACTAGTTTGCAGTTCGCACTACTACTGGTGTGTAAAAATATTTAAACTTTTTTTTCATTTGACAACTGGGGGGCTGAAGCACAGCAGTCCAATACCACAAGCAGCCATTGATGCAGATACAATTGAAACCCAGTTATAATAACTGTGTCTGTGCTAGCCAGAGGTCATCTCACTGACTTTATTACAGGCCTGTATATTGTAGCCTCACAGGGAGGAATAACTTTGGACATTGCAGTTGTTGTGAGTCCTGTTAGTGGAGTCAGGCTATATCTCTTTATGACAATAAAACTATTTTACTGAATTTCTTTTCCCCTTTGGCATCGCAGAGTCTTTGCAAAGTAAGGGAATTATATCAGGCATCTGTTAGGTAAAAAGGGGAAGATTTTATACTTAGCTTGTTGAAGGTAGAGGGGACAAACATTGGAAAAGAAATCTGAATTTCAGCATGGATAAAAAGGGTGAAGCTTAAGCTGATATGGGAAGCCAGTTTACCTTCTTTACAGCTGAACGTAGGTATTAAATCCCAGAGAAAAGTTTAATGATATTTTGGAACATTTCAGTATTGGAACTTGAATTCCGAGTGCTAAAAGACTGCTGTATTGAACAGAGAGGATGAGAATATTTATGGCTAGATCTCTGATTTTGTGATAAGGTGGTTCAATATTGTTTAAATGAACTTTTAGTTGTTGGTTTTCCTTGTCTGTTGTGTATTCTGTATGAAGTGTGAATAACTGGGAAAATAGAAGCTTATATGTTTGAATTTGCTAGATGTTGTTATTGTAAAGGCATGTTATTTGCAAAGGTTGGGGTTGTTGCTAAGCTTTTTGCTAATTCTAAACAACATACTGTCAGTTTTAGAAAGGAATGTGATCTTGTTTACTATGAACCAGCTATAACGGGCACTAATGTCATTCTACAGCTGTTTAGTTCAGTCTATTACTGAGGAAGTTAGACTTCATTTGTGAAGGAGAACATAATCTGTATATAGGGCAACTTGAGGTGAAGATATAGAACATGTTATTCATTTTATGAATAAAAAAGAGAACCGGGTTAGGAATACTTATTAGCTTTCTGCATTGAATGCATCTGGTTCTGAAATGCTGTTAACATCTTGGATATTGAAAGTCCTGCAAAAAAGGTATATGTGAAGTCATTTGAGAGCATTTGAGCTAAAACCAATGCGTCTCAGCTTCTAAAGAAGACATGGATGGCAAAGACACTCAAAGGCTTGTTCCTAAGTTGATGAAAATACCCTGTACTAGCCACCTTTTTCCATTTTGAGCATGTTTATTTGCATTTATTTTTGTTTACCAGGATAGTCCAACTGAGCTCCAGAAGAACTCTTCAGTGGATGCCTGGGAAGAAAAGCTCTACAGCAAAAACAACTATTCCATGCAGTATACAACAGTGTATTACAAGCAACAAAAATAATATTAACATGCATATATCATAAAGAAGAGTATTATATATATGATATTTATTTTCAGATTTCATTTATACTAGATGAAATTAAGGCTGTGTATATTGTGGCATAAAGCAAAACAATATTATCAGAAAATATGAGAAGTATTAGTTAATGTGGATGTGGGTTGGAGTCAGTATTTCATTAGCAATGAGCATTATAGGTGAAACAGAGAGAAAAAATAATAATGTTAGTTTCCATTTATAGTAAGAAGCATTTGGCTTTGAATGTGGTCAGTGCTTAATACAGAAGCACCTCTAAGGACACGCAGTTGAATATCTGGTAGGATAACATTAAACAGTATGGCTACAGATGGAGTACTCGGAGTCTCTATAGTAATTTTAAGATTCTGCTGTGATTACTAGATTTGAATGAAAGGATCTTAAAGGTCTAATTGGATTTTACTTTTCTGTAGGGTTTGTAACTGCGGGACACTTGTTTGGTTTATATAGTATGTTGGGGTTTTTAGTTAAGAGTATTCAAATTGTTTTGCAGTTCTAGTCAAATACTCCATGCAACACTAAGCAATAATGGGTTTTGTTTGAAGTCTGCTGTATAACTTTTTTCTAGTTTCTTTGTTATTGATTTTTTTGAGTATTATTATAGTTAAAGCATATAAAAGGCCTGGTGGAGGAAGTGTCTTATCTGTGGCTAGCATTGCTTCCTCTGTTAGGTATGGTTTAGATTTAAATAGATTTTTTAACAGCTTTGAAATATAATATAATTGAGGTATTGGTCAAACTTTAACTTACAATCAATGATAATGACTAATTTGCTGCTATTTCCAAGGGGTAGACATTATTGGCTGGAGATCTAGTTGCCCTTTTATTGCTTCTTTCACCTTTTCTCCTCAGTTTAAAAGTGCTTGCAGCCATTTGTCTGGCATCTTTTCTAAAAACTTCAAGAGAAATATGCTGGAAACACATGTGCTGTAAAAAAAATTCTTGCATCTCCAAGCTCAAACTTCATGTAAAAAAACTGAAAAGTACTTATTTTAAGTTGCATTTATTATTATTTTACTGTATTCTGTATTTATTGCTTATTTTATTAAATTTTACAACTGTCTAAAGTTGCTGACTTTGTGTTTTAAACAGTTGCCTGTTATTTGTATTATATTGCACATCCCACTATTTTTACTAAGTGTTCTCCCTGTGAATTTCTTCCTTTTAACCACAATTTTACATTAAATTGCACTCAGTCTGTTTAACCAGAAACACTTATATTGTGCATGTTCCAGCTGGCTGGCTGTTTTTCCTCATAGATACCTATCTATTTTGAAACAATGGATGTTCTCCATTATTATTCTGTTAGACAGCATCTCCGTTTTGTTAACCAATGTATTTTCCCTATGCCTTTCCAATTCTTTTCCCTCACTTTTACATTTTATTTTGCATTTAATTGCAGAGTCAGTTGATTTTCTGATTAGGATTCAAAAATGCTGAGGACGGTTATGGTTGTTTTGTGGCAGGGAATAATTTGCTGCTGTTTCTGAGGGGTAGATATTACTGTCTAGAGTTCAGCTGCCTGTTTATTAGTTTTTTTCACTTTATCTCTTCACTTTAATGATGCTAGGTGACACATAGTACAGTGGGAAGCCACACTGTATTTGACAGACACTGGCACTTTCTGTTCCAAGTTCTCTCTTAGAGCTATAATTAACTCTACCTCCTAGTTGAAACTGTACAAATCACAGAGAAAAGCAATCGTACATTATTGCACTTGTAAGCCAATCTCATAGCCAGTCAAGACCAAATTATTTACTGCATACTTTGTTTTGATGCTTGAACCTAAATTTTTATCTTTGTTTATTATTTTACCTCAAATCAATACCGTATAACTAGGCACCAAAAGACTATTATCTTCCATTACTCACACTTAATATCCACCAAACTGGCCTTATAGCCAAACTAGAATATTATCTTAGTGCTCAAACCTAAATTATCTTATGTATACCATTTTTCTAATCCTTTAATCCAGAAGCAAAAGCACTTCCATCTTCCATAATGCACCTTGCACCCTTGATCTAAAATGGAAGGTCTGTCATCTAGTCAACCCTCTGCTGCCAGCCTCATAGCACTTGATACACTCACATGATGCAAAATTGCCCAATGCTGACAGCTGATGATATTTTACTTAACTTATCACTGTCTATTTATGAGAGATGCAAGTACCTAGTCAAATTCAAGGCCATACTATCACAAACATATGATGTAGGTATCATTCACCTACACTGTGTTGCACATACCCATACTGAATTATCATACGAAGAGGCACTTAAAATATCCTTGCCCATGCCATAAAAGACTAGGAGGCACAAGGCCCAGAGGAAACCCAACACTACAACACCATTTAGTGATAGCACTGCTTGGAGTCACCAGGAAACAACACATCCTAGACTCATTACACAAAATCAATCCTGAAACACAAATAAATATGCATATAGTAATGATTGAAGACTTCATAGTTCGACACATTGATTACACACTCACAAAGCTGGACAAAAACAGGGTAACAATGAGCTGTCTCATAGGGGCCAGGACTGCTGACATTACAAGGGCCCTGAGGACCCTTAAACCACAAAATACGAGTACAGCATGGTGGCGGTTCATGTTGGGGTGAATGACCTGGCATGCAAAACCCTGGGAGATATGAAAAGACACATGACAGTGCTCTGCATACATGTCACAAATGCAGGAAAGATACTAGTATTCAGCAAAATCCTTCAATAGTAAACATGATGCTGGGGTATATAGAAAAGATGAATAGCCTTAACAATTGGTTAAACACTGATTATACACTGATGTCATTCTAGGGATGGTTTGCACCTTTATTTCAAGGTTTCTGCATATTGGTGAAAGCATTTGCTGCCCACATCATACCTTCCTTTAGCAGGGTCCAGCTTATGGACCTCCCAACCTAACTTCCAAAAAAAACCAGCCACTGGGCCATATCATGGTGTCTCTACTAAATGTTAGAAGTCAGAATAGCAAACTGCTGAACTCTGAGGCCCTCCTGCACTCAGAGCACATCCATGTACATGTTGTTCAGAAACAGGGTTTAAGTGCCAAGAGAGCTCTTCCACATCACCTAGGTTTTATGCTTACCACTCATTTTAGACCAGATGGGAATTGTGGTGGTGTATCAATATTTCTTAGAGCACATTATCTCTGTACAGATACCTAGAGACCTACAAGTGGTGCTTATAGCCATTCAATTCACACTAAACAGGATTAGCTTATCTGGTCATAGCATGCTACAAGACCTCCCTCTATGCTTCCAGAAAATCATACAACATTTCTGAATATTCTTCATAAACTCCCAATAAGTAGGAATGCTTTTATCCTAGGGTTTTAACTACCTAATGATGAACTCGGGGACTTGAGCTGAGATACCAGACAACTAGAGGCCTTCCAAAAAATGTAAGCTGCCCGTTTTTTTTTTTTTTTTTTTTTTGCTTATTTATATTATTTACTGCACTTTTTATTGCCTGCCAGCCTCTTTTATATATTTATTTACTGTGTACTAAACTACATTGTTGTATTGCAATTGTCTAAATTACTGTGCCTGTTAAATTGAATTTTATTGCTGTTTTCACTACTTATAAAGCTTTTTTTGTTAGTTTCACAGTTTGTTAGGTATTTACTAGTATTTTTTGGTTTACTATCATTTGTGTGAACTACATTCTGTCTGCATGTTTGCTGCCGAAAATCAGAATGTTGTGCACAAAATGAAAAGTGTATGGGATAGTCGAACACACTTATGCAAATGCAGTACTGATATGCATTATAAGAGTATGATTTACATCAGCTCCTATACGGCTATCACATGATGTTTCCGGTGACAATGGCAACTCAAATGTCTCAATCATTTGGGTCGACATTGTGAAGTGGTAGGGATTCCAGATTCGATGGTTTACTTAGATATTGCAAACAGAAATTGTTTTGCCTTTCGCAATATTGATAGTAAACCGCATTCTTCACTGTTTTAAGCTTTCTGTTTTGCTTGTTCTGGTTTTCCCACCAAGAAGTGTTTAAATAAATGATCTGTTAACTGTTTAAAACATTCTTTAGAGTCTCCTTGCTGATTTTCTGCTGTTTTAAACAATTTTTTTGTATATCACTGCTATTTTTCTGCTGTTTTAAACATTCTCTAGTGTTTCTCACTGAAATTAGGATAACTAGTAGCTGTAGCATAGTACAGATACAGGCCAGCTTCTTCTGGAACTGTTTATAGTGGTTTGTTTGTTCTGAGCATGTTTCCCAGGCTATCTTGGATTGGAAAGGTACTGTCTGCACTTTTGTGAGAGAATTGTGCTGATTGGGACCTGTCTGGTAAAGGGGGGCCGGTATAGGTCTTGGAATAAGCAACTTCACTGGTCCTTTGGAATCTTTTTAAATTTTTTTCAAGTTTTTATTTTCTGATATTTAGGCCCTGCATTTGAGCAGATTTCTGCTTGTTAATGCGTCATGGAGCATCATACATTGTCGCTCAGTTGTGTGCCAAAGTCAAGACAGTTACATTCAACAAATTTTCAGTAAACCCCAGGCAGAAATATCCATTCACTGAGCTCCTCTGTGATCTATTCTGAACAGCCACCCCCAGTTACAACAGTTTTCAACCTAGCATTACGGACAGTTGGACTACCCTTGTTTCTCCTGCCAATCTTGTTGACCTGGGTCTTTTCAGACAGTGTAGCAATTGCCTCATGTACACAGACAACCCTCTACTAATAACACACTCTAGTACAGAGTGCGAGAGATGTATTTATACCAAGAATCTAGAATCCATGCTCTCGCTCATTCAAAACGGTAACATGGAGATGGTTGTCAACTCACTCACCACTACATATGCTCATAGTACCACTACTTCTACACATACCACTACTCAAGCATATAGTACGCATCAAACAAATAAATCCTCATATGTGGAGATTCTCTTGAAAAACTTACTGAAACACCATAGACTTCCAAAACACAAGACTGCTAAAACGAACACAGTCCCCACAACATCAATAACACATAGCTACACCAGTGTCTCACCTACCAAGCCAGTAAGGCATAACACTCAAAAAACAAATTTTCATATCATTGCAGACTCAACAGTGAGACACACGGATGTCCCACTCACCAGGTTGGGCAAGGAGAAAATCATTGTCAGCTGCCTGTCCGGTGCCAGGATTTATCAGATCACGCATGCACTCAGATGTCTCACCAACAATTACCATTATGACTGTCATAGTTCATGTTGGTGTGAATGACCTGAGATGTACCTCACTGGACTATATGAAGAGAGACATGGTTGAGCTTTCTGAGTATGTGCCCCAGACAGGTACTGTATGTCCTTTGCCTTAAGCAGCATACTACCCTCACCTAGAATGATGCCACAGTATAAACAAAAAAATGACTGATTTTAATAATTGGCTCTGTTTTTGGTGTCATTCAAAGGGGATCCAGTTCCTGTCAGCCTGGGAAGCCATGGTCGTCAAACCTCACTGCTTTGCCAGAGATGGTTTGCACCTGGCACCTATAGGCTTTCAGCTGCTAGCAAAGGCTCTTGCCTCCCTCATACTGCCTTTTTTTAGGCAAGGTCTCAAAAATAACATCACTGATGTGAAATTAACCGATAAAAATAAAAAATAAGGGTCATGCTGCTAAATGCTAGGAGCTTAAATCAAAGCCTGCCCTCCCTGGAAGCACTTCTATTCCTAGAAGATGTAGATGCCTGATCAGTCACAGAAACCTGTTTCCTGGTCTCAGAAAGTACCCCGGCCTTGCAAGGCTGCAATGCCTTCCACACCTTTAGACCACAAAATGAACATGAGAAAACCAAAGGAGGCAGTGTTTCAGTCTATATCAGAGATAAATTCACCCCCCATCTAGTTAGACTGGACAACTCCATGGAGTTACTCCAGGTCCAGGTTACTGTGGGTAAGATCACCATTCAAGTCATAGCCAGTTATTGATTCCACTCGATGGGTTACAACACCCATGAAGCCTATTTTACAAAACTGGAGGCAAACCAAATTTTACCAAAAACACTAGTTATGGGTGATTTCAATTATCCCACCATCAAATGAGAAGCCTACACTAGCCCTAACTCACTAGCTCAAAAGTTCCTTTGCTTTGTTAATTTAAATTTCCTGGAACAAATTGTCCATACCCCGACAAGGGGAACAAACATTCTGGATCTGGTCCTCACTAACATGTTAAACAGATGCACTGCCACAACTGTTGGACCCTCATTAGTTAAAACAGACCAAAAATCAGTCACCTTCAAGCTGGCACTAATACCAGAACTCACAAAGGGTGAAATCAAACTAAACAATTTCACCAAGGCAAACTATAACCTCCTATGTGAAGGTATAAATGCATTCCAAGCCCCACCCCAAGTTGGAAGTGGTAACTATTCCGAAGCTTACACTGAAACCCTGTACAATCACTTGCATAAAAGTGTATAAACTCAGCCATACCAGAAAGAATCAAAGCCAGAGCCCTAGGTAAAAAGAAGCTGCCATGGTGGACATCCTGATGTCCAAGAAAACAAAGGCAAGGCCCCAACAATGGAAAAACACCCTCCTCAACCTCAACAGGCAAATAAGACAACTTGTCAAATCCTCCAATGGCTCATTTGAGAGAAACTTAACAAGTGCAGCCAAGGATAAACATAACATCTTTTACAGCTATGTACATAACCTAAAAGGTAGGACCCAAGCATGTGCAGAAATAGTGGCCAATGGTATCACACAGACTGACCCCACAGAGATATCAAACCTGCTAGTGGATAGGTTTGGTGAAAATTTCACTCCCTTATCTCCTCCTAACTTACAACAAACCTTCCCCCAAATTTCTGCACCACCCCCCTACATATCTGAAGAACAGGTCCAAAAGGCCTTGTCCAAGGCAAAAAACACAGCATCTTTGGGACCAGACAAATTCCCAAGCTGTCTTCTAAACAGGCACATGAACTAGCATCATCACTAAGTACATTTTCAATCATAGCCTAACCACAGACTTTGTTCCTGTGGAATGGAGAACAGCAACAGTTATTCCCCTCCACAAAGGTGGCCTAGCAACAGACCCCGGGGAAGTACAGAGCCATAAGCCTGACTAGCCTCATCTGTAAGACCATGGAACACATCATTATGGACCTCATAAATAAAAACCTAGGTGACCTCCAAACCCTGGATCCTCCCCAATCTGGTTTTGTGAAGGGCAAATCCTGCCTGTTAAATCTGGTGGATTTCTTTGAAAATGTAACCAAGGCCATTCACAAGGGCAAATCTGTGCACACAGCATACCTCAACCTAGCAAAGGCTTTCAACACAATCCCACATTCATGCATTTCCGATAAACTTAGCAAACTGAATGCAAACCCCTTTGTTGTAAGATGGGTTGCCAACTGGCTCACAAACCAGACAAACACTATCAAAGTTGGTGACACCACATCAACCAGCAGACCTGTTACCAGTGGAGCACCACAGAGGTCAATGCTGGGCCCCCTACTGTTTGGTATATACTTCTCTGAAGTTCAGGTCAAAACTAAAGGGTTGTGGATGACCAAGTCAGCAGACAACTGCAAACTAGGTGAAATCATTGAATTCCCAAATGATGTCAGTATACTCTAGGAGGGTTTCACACAGACCAATGACTGGTGTATTACTCATGGTCTCAAACTGAATGCAAGAAATGCATCATCATTCCCTTTGGCACAAACAGTGTCCCCTCAAACTATCATATCAACAATACCCTAAGTACCCATGAAGTGGTAAGGGACCTGGGATCACAAGTTCACTGTGACCTTAACTTCAACCAGCATGCGTCTACTACAGTAAGGAAAGCTTTCTATGTAGCACACTTGATTAATAAAGGCATCACCTTGAGAGCAGAAGAAGGTATAACCCCCCCTATACTCGGCACTCATCCAGCACATAATTGAGTATAATGCCCCAGTTGGCATGTACCATATTAAGCACCTGCATCAATTAGAGAAACCTCAGAGGTTTCTAACAAAGAAGATCAAGGGGCTCCAGCATGTGCCTTACACAGACCGACTAAAGTCCCTGTACTATACTCCATATCGTATATACTTCTTAGGGGAGACTTATGCCTGACCTACACAGCAATCCAAGACCCAAACCTAATGAATTACTGCATATCTGTAAATCAAATGGGATCAGGGCTACCCATTCCAGGGACCTAATAAGGCCTGCGATTTAAACAGGACATACTGGAGGGACAGCTTTATCTCCCAGCGACTAGCATGTCTTTGGAACATGCTACCAGTTCATGTGAAGCACAGCACCTCTATGACACTGTTCAAGAGGAACCTGGATGAGTGTATGAGGCACCATAAATTCTTACCAGGGATAGAGCCCACAATCCCCCTGAACTTGGGCAGCCATCACTAAATTCAATCATATCTATGGTATTACATTGGGATAAAATGGCTAGGCTTAAAATGACCTCCAGGTCGAAAGCCTAGTAATCTCCTATGATCCTATGATTAACAAAGGATATGCAAAAAATTGCAGATTTACTCAAAAAAGAACTCCATGTACTGGATTGTTAATGAAACCACTAGAAAAAAGAGTATAGATTACTTGGTCCTAACAAACTTGGCATCTGTATGCACCACCCCCAAGGTATCCACCTCACTGGTCATTTCAGACCAAAAAATAGTTACCTTCTCCATCAAAATTTATGATCTACCAGCATTGAATAACACAGAATTCAAGGACTTTAAATTTACAAATCTCCTATAATTCTATGATGAAGTCTCATTGCCCATAATGTTGACAAGTGCTAAGAGTTATGCAGACAAGTGCTTTTCATACCTGAACAAATGTATTCATTTGGCAGTCTTAATGTTTTACAAGTTGTAAAAGTTAAGTCAAGCATTAGGCTCAGTACCTCCACAGAGTAGCAGATGTACGAGTGTGGCTATGTGTTCTTGCATGTATTAGCAGGAGGACATATTTAATAATTTTTAGTACATTTTCTGGGTGGGAAGTAGTGGTGGTATAAATACTGCAGTTTTTGTAGATCAGTAGTTCAGCTGCTAAACTTTTAAACAGCAACTTATTTACATGGAGAGCAGCACAGTGGTGTGTTGCAACCTCACAGCAAGAAGCTATCTGGTTTGATTTTTGGCTGGGATGTCTTCTGTGTGGAGTCTGCATCTCCTCCCTTCTTCGTGCATGTTTCCTCTTGCTTCTCCAATTTCCTCCCACATCACAAAGACATGCAGTAGGTGGATTGGGCACTCCAAACTGGCCATAGGTGTGTGTGTGTGTGTGTGTGTGTGTGTGTGTGTGTGTGTGTGTGTGTGTGTGTGTGTGTGTGTGTGTGTGTGTGTGTGTGTGTGCGTGTGTGCGTGTGTGCGTGTGTGCGTGTGTGCGTGTGTGCGTGTGTGTGTGTGTGTGTGTATGTGAATGTGTGGTATTAAAGAACAACTGTGGCAAGGCTAGCCACCTGGTGGTGTGAACCATAGCCCTAGATTATTGTCACTGTTTAAGTGAGACCCTGACCTCATATGCAAAAATGGTAAGGGGGTTGTGGATGTACTGTTTACGTGGATGAGAATGATTTGTGCTGTATGGTAGCTTTACTTTATGGTAGAGATTGTTGAAATGGATAAGGCACTGGTATTCAGTGGTAAATGTTAGGAGCAGCAAATTAGTATTTGCAGTGATACAATGTTAGGTTGTTATGATTTTATTATTAGCATACATTTTATTTAAATAAAGGGAATAGTGTTATTTTCAAATATTTTAATTTATTTGAATCCAACAGGTTTTAACTTAAAGCTGTATGATGCCTGTTTATATTTTTGTCTGCTAAAAATGAGTAATGCTGATGATGTGAGTTTTTTTAATGGCAAATGTACAACCACCAGGGTAACTGGAGATATGAGTGGGAGAGGTAAGAAGCAGGCCACCAATCAAAAGGGAACCGTACATTTTCAGTGTGAAGATGCACACTCGAGCCAACCACATAACAGAGTGAGAGCAGATGCAAGTAAGAAAAAAGTGTTAACACCTAAAAAGGAAAACAATATACACTATCATCAAATGTCCAAGGGCTGAGACTGATACACTGATCCAGTACTAAGTTTTGTAGCCTATATATTAGTCTTCAGACAGCACAATGATTAGTTCAGATGACATCTGGCAGGATCTTTGTATCACAGTACAACATATCAAATCCAGTGTGCAACACCCTACAGATGATATATGTGTTTCAGTGTTGTTCATAGCAGTAGAGACTGTAGCTGCAGTTGCCTAGCAAATTCTAATCACCACAAGAATGAGCTTAACTTGGCAGAGGCTAAGTAGAGAATTCTAATCACCATAGGAATGTAGATAGACAGGCAGACAGAGACAAATCCAGGAATGTAGATGGCTGCTGCAGGCACTGTATAGTCTGAAGCATTTTCAGGGTCAAAACAGGCTACTGTTCTGGTGTGTGCTTTCAGGATAACGGCACAGTGACAAAAATATTTCCCTTGTACATCCAATGGAAATGTGCAGCTGATAAATATACTATGTGTGAAGGGCAGCTGAAAAGCACGCTAAATAAAATAGGAAACCTCTCAGAGATTATGCCTTTGTACAAACAAGAAAATTAATAAGTTGTTACAATGATGTAGAACAATGGTACAATATTAAGCATCAGCTTTACATAATAAGCCCCATATGACTGCATTTCCCTGAAGTCTTATGTTACTTGTACAAAGGTACAAGTAACTAGTCATTTAAAGCTGCCAATACTTACAGATTGTTTTCTTTGCAGTAGATGGGCAGCTGCAAATTGGTTTTAACCTGCTCCACTGTCCTACCCTACCCCCAATTCACACCCACCCCCACTACTTCGACATTTATAACTTAATAACTCCACCCACAAATTCAAACACCAATCACAGAACATCACAACAATTTACTTTACTCCACCCAGCTTTCAAAACAGTAGACCTAATAATTACTACATCCCCTGCAAAATTTCATCCTCCTCTCCAGATGTTATATTTCCAACTTACATTTAATATCACCAAGGCTAGATAGTATTTATCTTTATCTGAAATCCACCCACAGTACCAGCAATGTTTCTTGTATCCTATATTATTACCTCTTTATTTACAATCTTTGTCCTAGCTACAACAATATCCTCTCAACCCTCTGTACACTGTTACACATATGTAAACTCATCCACCAGCTACACAACTAAACACTACAACTTCTCAAACATCTCCTTCCAAATATTTCACCATACCCTTCCCTATCTCCCAGCTCCCAAACTCTCTACCACAATACACAGTAGACCCTACATGATACCCCTCTCATGCACAACAGGAAAAAACTCAACACACTCTACTTATATCTAATTTCCTTTCTGCTACAAAGTGGAGGCACACATCCACCCAGGGCCTTCTATTAACCCTAACCCCAAAGTCTGTCCTAATAACTTAACTATAACAACACTTAACCTCAGAAGTCTATATAATAAAATATCCCCTCTATATGCCTGGAAAGACCAAAATAAACCTGATATATGTGCCCTAACTGAAACATGGTTACACCCTAACATAAAAGATTGGGAAGTAACACCTCCTAACTCTTTCATTAAGTAGACTTGACATAACTAAAAAGAAAGGTGGAGTGGTAACTCTGTTATATCCCACCACACTCAGCATTACAGCCTATACTAACAAAACCACCAACTTTGGCCATATCCTTCCTGAATCTTAGCAAAACCAAACAAATCTTCATTATAGTAGTATATAGTCCCCCAGGGCACAACATATCTGTTCTTGAAGCTATACTGTCCTGGACCTCCTAAACAATCAAACATGAGACTATCCTCCTAGGAGATGTAAACATAGACTGGCAACCCAGTGCAACTGACTCACCTTCAAATAGTATTAACCTCTATGAATTCTCACAACTCATCAAAAGCCCTACTAGGTATAATAAAGATCTTACCCAGCAACCTAGTGTACTAGGCTGGATTCTTGTATAACAGCCAACCAATTTCTCCTCTGTTAGCACTCAGTCAAATTCTCTTAGTGAGTATCTACCCACATTTACCATCAAAGCCAACACCCCAACCCAGAAAACACACTCTGAAATCAGTCCAAAACTTAACTAACTTCACACAACAAAAAAATTTAATGATCTATGTAAAACAATTAACTGGACACTCCTAAAACATATTATTCCCAATGAAGCTATGCTATACTTCAATAGCACCTTTGTAAGTATACTCGATACTCTTGCCCTATATGTATGAAATGAATAAAAAAGAATACAGCTCCATGGGTAACCAAAGATGTAAAAATATTATGAAGCAAAAACATATAGCCTGAGACACATGGAAACAAGGCAAAAATGAAATAAATCTAATTCATTTCAGACAACTCTGCAACAACAGGAAAAAGTTAATGAACAAAAATAAGAAATCTTAATACTCATCTTACTACTCCCACCTTCAACATGAACACAAAACCAACCCCCTAAAATTATGGTATTCTATAGCAACCTTACTTAACCCAGGTACAAATAAAGAACACTGCCCAATACCAGATGCCCCCCATCTGTAGTAGCTGAAGACTTCAACAAGCATTTTATAAAATCTGCAAGCGACTTACTCTCAAACTCCTGCCAAACCAGACCCTGCTACTCCACCACCAATTCCACCACCAGCAATATCACATCATCTAGCTCCAATCCACTCCACCATAACAGCCATAAACCCCACACAGACAACTCAGCCACTTTCTCATTCCAACCTACAACTATCATCAGAAGACTACTGCTAAAACTAAAATCCTGCCCAACATCAGCAGGCAATCTCCCACCCCAAAACCTTAAACTAGCAGCCAACTCCATTACCTACACAGTCAGTATTCTAATCAATATATCTATATCAAAATCCCTAGTTTCTAGCATATGGAAAATGTCTCATATCACCCTTATCCACAAAGGAGGAAACTCTACAGAACCTTCCAATTTCCATCCCATATGCATCCTATCACCTATATCCAAGATACTTGAAAGATCCATCCACCAACACCTAATTGAATACCTATAACAAAATAATCTACTCACACCAACTCAGCACAGCTTCTGCCCTGCCCACAGCACATCCATAGCTTTAATATCCTTGACTGACACTGTGAACAGGGCTAGTGATGCAGGAAACTATGTATTTACAGTATTTCTGGACTTCTCTAAATCCGCTGACACTGTTTCTCACTCCCTACTTCTTAACACACTCTCCAACCTAGGTTTTTCCCACACCACAGTACAGTGGTTTCAAAGTTACTTACACAATCAAAAACAAACAATAAAATGGTCATTTGAACTCTCCCCCTTTCTCCATAACCCTACAGAAGTCCCACAAGGCTCCATTCTAGGCCCCCTACTATTTAATATTTTGACAAATGACCTACATACTTCCTCACCCCTGAAGCTCTGATCCAGCATGCAGATGATTCCACTGCACTTCCCACACACTTCCCAAATTACTCTCCAACACACAAAAGTCTTTTACTGCCAAAGAAACCTTGCTTACAAAATGTCCAACCTTTCCTTAATTCTAAAAAAAAGCAAACGTGTCCTCTTTCATCCAAACAAACCCATGTCTGACGTAGATCAACTCAAAATATACTCAACAGATAACATGATTACTGAAACAGTACAGCACACCAAACTGCTTGGGGTCATTATTGATAATCAATTGAAATCCGACCTCCACATAGAGCAGAATATAAAGAAAACTCATCAAATGTTAGAACTTCTCTATAAAGATAAACACTTCCTAAGCACCTAAACTAAAGTCACCCTTGCCAAAACTTTCATGCTCAGCTCCCTATTCTATGGTGCCACTATTCTTACCGACTTACAAGTTTCCATTAAATCCAAATTGGAACAGTGCTATAATGAAGTGGCAAAGTTTGTCACCAGCTCTCAATACCGGGCACAACATTGCCGATCACTACAAGAACTCTCTTAGCTTGAACTCCCCAACAAACTTCACTATATCCAACTACAAAATGTGTATAACTTAGTCTACAAACCCTCTGCCTGCCCAGCTCTAAACAACCTACTCAAACTCTACCAACCAAATAGAACCCTAAGATCCAATCTGACTGGGTGGCCTAATGGTTAAGGTATTTGCCTTACAAACACAAAGTGCAGGGTTTGAGTCTCACAAGGGATAATTGGCTAAGCTTAAAATGGCTCGAAAGGGCAGTTAGCTTAGTACTAACCTATGAACCTATAAGGACAAAAAACTACTAACAATCTCTAAACCCTCAAAAAAACCCACAACACTGTCTCTACTCATACTCTGCCACAAAAATATGGAATTCTCTCCTGGTAGCTACTAGATCAATTCCCAGCCTAGAAGTCCTCAAAACTTCATTAAAACGGTATCTAAATAACACATGGCTGCACTCCTCCAGGATAATCTCACTTATACTTCATCTCCTGTGCTCAGCTCCTCCGCATCTACATTTAGCTGTCTTACTTGTATTATCACAGTTTTATCACTTGTACTCTTACTGAGCTCTTTCTCCTTTGTTTACTTTATCCATTGTGATGTGATACCTGTTTATTTTTCTGTTTTTGGAACACCCATTCAACTGAACTACCAAACTGTAATATATGACTGCCTTTTTTTTAAATCTTACATAAATATACTGCAATAATTTAAGTGCAATCTTTAAATAGTTGCATACGTATGTCTGTATCTGGAGCGTTTCTCCCCAGGCCTCCGCTGAAAATGGGTTCTGTTGATCAAGTCGGACTACTAAGGTAAACAAATGTCAAATAAATAAATAGTGTCCATTGTGAACATGCCATATTTATTTATGCACTTAATAAATTAGTTTTAGAGGATTGTTTCAGATATTTTTGTCAGAGAGCATAGGATTGAGATTGGTCTGAAATCTTGTTTTGAAGCTGGGGAGGAGGTTTTAAGTATAGCTATAATTACAACATGCTTAAACTGATGTCCAGCAATGCCTGAAGTTAAGAAAAGATTAAGAATGTTGGTAAGAGGTTTGGCTATTTTGGATGCTGTCACATGGAGAAAAGGTAATAGAAATCAACAAGGATTTTGGTTAGATTTTTTTCTAATATTTCTTTTCTTTTCTTTATTTTTTCCTTACTGCTCTAGTTAAAATGACTTGAATGTAAAAGGTAAGGTTAAGACTTTGTGAATGGGATGTGCTGATGTCAACAGAAATAGAAATACTGTGAAAAGGGGAATGATGTGAAAAGTAAAGTTTATAGAAGTGACAACATTCTTTACATTTTTCAAGAAGTTGCATCTCGTGGTTTGGAGGATTTGGTGACAGTGGAATTTTCATGGTATGCTATGTTCAAGACTACTTGCCAAAATAGTTCAGGCTATGAAGCCATATATCTTTGTTTGCACAGAGATATGAGAATTTTGCTTCTTTTATTGCTAATTTGCATTAATTTGTTAGAATTTGACATTTTCAATTTGGGCCATGCTTTTTCTCCTTTTTTCATTACTGCCTTTAGGTTTGGGTTAATCTAAGACCATCTTTTTCCTCATACTCTTTTAATGCTGCAAGAAATAGTTTATCGATCATTATTTTTAGCACTGGAGAGATCGTTTGTCTGGTATAAAGAAGGCAATCTAGGGTCTGGAGTTCAGACAGCAGCTCTGATTCCTTGTTTTCTGAGACGTTTCTTGGTATTATCGTTACTGGTTCTGCCTATCAGTGTTTTAAAAGTAATGGCTGCAGCTACTGGATCCAGATCACTTACAGACCCGGTGAGGTAAGTGGTCTGTTTCCATTTGCAGGTGATATTTTTTTCCTTAACTAGGAGATTCAATAATGTATGCTTGTTTGTGGTGAGTTTATGTCTAGTGGGGAGGAGATTAGGAGATAATTCATTAAGTGTCAGGTAATGTAATACCTTTTGTTGTGGTGGTTGGTTGTTTTAGGACCAAGTAAATCTAAGTTAAAGTCAACTACTATTATATTTCCTCCAGGTGCCAGCCTAAAAAATTCATCAGTGATATTTGCTTGCAGGTTTGGGCTTAATGGAAGGGTGACATAAATGAAGGAGGCACTGACATTAGCTTTCATTTCTCTGAGGGGCATCCTAAATGCCGATGGTGTCCTGCAGGAGCAGGGTACAAAGGAGGCCAGACCACTTTTAGACCACTGTTAGTCTCTGTCTGTCTATCCACAGAGATATGATATGAAGAAAAAACAAACCAGTCCTGGGTAAAGTGCCTCTTGAGAAAAAATCACTAATGTCATAAAAAACAAAAGAGGCTCTCCACGGCTAATGTACGGCAACACTTTATTCGAAATAAAATATAGTAGTAAGCACTTTCACGTTTTAAAAACGTTTCTTCAGACTTTAACATACATGTATCCTGAATCCATTTATATATACACATCTACATTCTTCTTAGCCAATTACTATCAACAAGTCATCAAGTAATTAAATAGATTGATTAATCAAGCATATCATCACTAATGAGTATAAAAATATCAATCAAACAAAACTGTATGTAAAATATATATATATATATATATATATATATATATATATATATATATATATATATACATATACTTCTCTATCTTTCATTATAAGATAATAAAAACTTAATACATATATGGTAATGTGAAAACTGAAATATATAACTACATAAATATGAAATAAATATATAGAATATGAAATATATGAATATTGTATAAAGACTTATCAGCTCTACTAAAATACTTGTAGAAATGTATATGAACATAAATATCCATATCCATATATATATTTACACATATATCAATATAATGATGTTATTCCTACATTTCTTCACAAAAATTCTTTAAAAACTTTATGTAAAAACACATATATACAACAATATACACAAACATATATATATATATATATATATATATATATATACACACATACATATATATATATATATATATATATATATATATATACATATACATACATATGCATAAAAAACATTCATGATTGTGTGTATCCCCATGAACATATATATATATATATATATATATATATATATATATATATATATATATATATATATATACACACACATATATATATATATATATATATATATATATATATATATATATATATATACATATATACATATATATATATATATATATATATATATGTACATGACATAATACAACAATCATGCACACATGCATATATACAACATATACACACATACATATGCATATTCACACATATATATGCACTATACACACCCATCATGTACACATACACATATATCTCTGTTTGTTCTGTTTGTTCTATTATATTCTATATATATGAAAAACATAAACTCCATTAGTGTTTGTAAGGTTTTGCTAACAAAAATGGCTTAAGTGACACCTTCTCATTCAGACCATGCTCTCTATTTGCTTGTAGTCTTATTATCCATCTATTTTCTATCTCTTCTGTGTGATTCCTAATGTCACCTAACCTCTCTGTTTTCGTAACCAATTCCAGTACCATAAATTTAAAACTATGTCTAGATCCTACTGTAATCACATGCCTAGCCAAAGCATTGTTCTCATTTTCTTTGTTTATGGCATATATATGCTCTCTAACCCTTTCTCTTAAAGTCCTGTTTGTTTTGCCCACATAAAATGATGCACATAATTGGCATTGGGCTATGTAAACCAAATCTCTGGACCTACAATCAGCATATTTATCAAAAATAAACTTCTTTTCATTATCAGGATGGATAAATTCATTTCCATTGAGCATATAACTACATTGATTACAATGTCTACATGCAAAAGTTCCCTTCCTATGCGTATGCACTATCACTTTTCTATTATCTTCATAACAAAGTAGTCTTTTTAAAGACTTCATATTTTTGTAGGTGACATTGGGTTTATCACCCACCAAATCTCTAATTCTATCATCCACCGTTAACATCCTCCAATTAGGATGCTGTTCACAGACTTCAGCTCTGCATTTAATATGGTGGTACCAGTGCAGCTGACAAAAAAAACTGGCACATTTAGGAATTAGTAAACATCTCCGTAACTGGATCCTGGACTTCCTGATTGAGACACCACAGAGGGTGTGTTCAGGTAAGAGCACATCAAAGTGCATCACAATTAGCACCTGGGTTCCACAGAGATGTGTTCTCAGCCCACTGTTATTCACCATCCTGACCCACAACTGCTACGCTAAGCACAAGTCCAACCATATCATCAAGTTTTCTGATGACACCACAGTTCTGTGGCTCATCACAAAGGAGGATGAAAGGGTGTACAGAGAGGAGGTGGCATCTCTGATCAGTTGGTGCGAGGGGAACAACCTTGACCTGAATGTAAGCAAGACCAAAGAGATTATCATCAACATCAGGAAAAGGGGAACAAACCACGCAGTGCTCAGGATCAATGGTGTGAGTGTGGAGAGGGTTAAGAGTACGAAATTCCTAGGTGTACACATATGAGAGGATCTCTCATGGTCAGGAAACACTAGCCAACTGGTCAAGAAAGTGCACCAACAACTCCACTTTTTAAGAAGGCTGAAAAAAGCTAAGCTTCCTCCTCATATTCTCTCCACCGTCTATAGAGGTGCAATAGAGACCATCCTCACCTGCAACTTCACAGTGTGGTTTGGAAGTGCACAGTTACAGAAAGGAAGGCGCTACAAGAAATTGTGAGGGTTGCAGAGAAGGTAACAGGTTCCAGCCTTCCATCAGTACATCTTTATTCTGCAAGAAGCATCCAAAAGACCACCAAAATAATACAGGCCAACACGCATCCTGTGCATGGACAGTTTAAGCATCTGGCATTGAGCAGGAGATGTTGCAGCATCCGCTGCAGGACTACAAGATTCAGTAACAGTTTCTACCCTACAGTGATTAGACTTCTGAACTCGGGCACTAATCCCAGACATCTGGGCACATAATAAGTCAATTTTTATTTATTTATGCAATATATAATTACATATATTCCAAGTAAGTGCAATATTTATTTAATATATCTATAGTCAGTATTATTTAACTCACTCAAGTGCAATATTAGACAAATAACTTAGGCATTTCAAAAGTTGTTTTGTTTTACTTGAAATAAGGTAGTGGACTCAGGGAAGGGTATTCTTTTCATATACAGGTGTTGATGGATGTCTCTGCTCTTTCTTGCATGTATTGTATTTGTTAGCTTTGTGTATTCCTTTACTTGTATGCATTGTTTCACTTTCCTTTCTAATCTCAAGAACTGAGCTGATGCATGAAATTCCATTTAGTCTACACGTGTAGTTCTAAATGACAATAAAGTTTACTTTGACTTTGACTTAACAGAGTCTCCCAAAGACATGCAGATAAAGGAAAGTACAGTTATGTACACTTACTATAAATATAGATGTTCAGGTGTATTCACTGTTGCAGTCATCACATTTGGGTTATCTGCCTGCAGGTAGCTCTCAGCCAGCCTGAATGCCAGAGTCTTTGGATTTCTGCATCGGATGCTGTCGCTTCTTCCTTGACGTCAGGTCGTCAGGGGTATAAAACATGCAGCCGACACCATTACATCAGTTTTTCTTGCCCCTGATGTCAGGTGCCCCCACAGTAGGAAGCAATTAAATGGTATGGTAAACCCCCATCAAAAAGCAAATACACAAGAAAAAATAGATATACCAACCAGAAGGAGAGGTAGACCCAAGAGAAGTCAGGGGGCTGGAGGGAGGGTAACCAGGACTACAACAGTGAATACACTCAAAAATCTACATTTATGGTAAGTGTACACAACTGTACTATGTTCTTCGAGTTTCACTGTTGCAGTCATCACATTTGGGTTGATTCTCAAAGCTAAGGAAGGGAGGAGGAAGTTAAAGAGCATTAGGGCCAGCTATTAATCCTTGCAAGACTGCAGTGGCAAATCCAGCTCTGGATTTAGAAAAGATAGGCAAGTGGTAATGCTTCTAAAATGTCCTTGGTAGGGACCCCTCTGAGAAATGCCACAGAGGTAAATGGAGCCCTGGTGGAATGTGATCTTATCCCCTGTGGGGTAGGTTTTCTATGGTGCTTGTAGCAGAAATGAATGCAATGGGCTATCCATTTGGAAATGGTTTACTTTGAAATGGCCTTCCCCCCTGCCCCTGCAGCAAAGCTATTTATCAGCTGCTCAGATTTTCTGATGGGCTTAGTCCTGTCCAAATAAAATCTAAGTTGTCTGTGCATGTCCAGAGAGTGCAGTATTCGTTCCCCTTTGTTTTGTGGATTAGGGAAAAAAGTAGGCAAATGAATGGACTTATTTAGGGCCACAGAAGACACCATCTTGGGCATAAAGGAAGGATTAGTCCTGAGGGAAACCCTGTCCGCATGGAAGATAATGAAGGGTTCTACTGCCATGAGGGCCTGTAATTCAGACACTCTTCTTGCTGAAGTGATGGCTAGAAGGAAGGCTGTTTTCCAAGAAAGGAATTTCAACTCTGCTGTAGCAGCTGGTTCAAAGGGGGGAAGAGTGAGCTTTTCCAATACAAAGTTAAGGTCCCAGGCTGGAGTGGGAGCTCTCCTGGGGGGGGGGTCTTAGATTTTTGGCACCCTAAGGAATTGCTTTAGGAAGGGGTGAGAGAAGAGGGGTGGCTCAGTATTATAATGTGCTGAAATGGCAAAGGCATGAATTGTAATTGACGAGAAGGATAGGCCCCTGTGGAGCATTTCTGTTAAGTACTGTAGAATATGAAGTAAACTGGGCACCACTGTGCCCATCCCCTGAGCCAGGCTCCAGGAACAGTATCTTTTCCACTTTTCAGCATAGGATTTTCTAGTACTAGGTCTCCTTGCCTCCAGAATGACATCCAGTACCTGCTTACTGAGGGATGCTAAGGGAGAGCTCAAGGAATTAGCCAGGCTGCAAGGTTCAGGGTTTAAAGCTGAGGGTGCAGAATCTGGCCCGCCTGCTGGGACAGCAGGGAAGGGGTCTGAGGCAGGTGCCATGGTTCTAGCCATGCCACACTGTGCAAGAGGGGGTACCAGTGCTGGCACAGCCAGTCTGGTGAAATAAGTATTGTCCTTGGCTTGTCCTGTTTGATCTTTAGTAGAACCTTCAAGAGGAGAGGCAGAGGGGGAAAGTCATAAACTGAGAGGCTTTCCCAGGTAAAGGACAGGGCATCCACTTTCCAGACTTGGCTGTGGGGAGTTTTTGTGCAGAATTTGTTCAATTGGTAGTTCTGAGGGGAGGCAAACAGGTCTACCTCTGGAGTCCCCCATTTGTTCCTCAAGAGGTTGAATATTTTGGGTTCTAGTTTCCATTCGTGTGGGTCCATGAGATTTCTGCTTAAGTCGTCTGCCAGTGAATTTAGTATGCCTGGCACGAATTGGGCTTGCAGGTGTACTTGGTAGCTCAAGGCTGTGTTCCACAGAGACATGGCTAGTCTACAGAGAGGGTATGAGTGGGTTCCCCCCTGCTTGTTTATGTACCACATAACTGTGGTGTTGTCTGTCTTTACCAATAGTTGTCCTGGAAGAATACAATCTTTAAAGGCTGTCAGAGCATTTTGTACAGCTAACATTTCTTTTTGACTGATATGCAGGTGCATCTGTCTCGGGTTCCATTTGCCCTGAATGCACTGCCCTGCCATGCGAGCCCCCCATGCAGAGTCTGATGCGTCTGTTGTTAGGTTTTGGGTGGCAGGGGGTAGAGTGAAAGGGAGTCCCTTGTTGTGGTAGCAGGCCTCTGCCCACCAAAGGAACTCTGTCTTGATACAAGGAATGACAGAAATCATTGTTTCCACGTCCTGAGAATGTTGACACCAGAGGCTTTTTAGATACCATTGGAATTTCCTCATATGCAGTCTTGCATATGGAAATAGTAAAATGCAAGAGGCCATGAACCCCAGGGCTTGCAGTATTTTCCTTGCGGATAGCTGGGGTTTTGTGGCCAATAGTTTGAAGTAGGTTGTCAAATAAACTTGTTTCTCTGGAGGAATGCCATCTGGGAAGTTGTGTTCAAGCTTGCTCCCAGGAATACAATCTGTTGGCAGGGTTCTAGGTGAGATTTCTTTTCATTGATGGTGTACCCCAGTGTGGTTAGAAGTTTCTTTATGAATGCCAGGTGTTATAATAGCAAGTCCTGGCTTTCTGCCTGAATCAGACAATCATCCAAATATGGGTAAATTTGAATATTTCTCTGCCTGCAAAATACAATGGCTGGAGCTAGACACTTTGGGAATACTCTGGGCATGGTTGATAAGCCAAAGGGAATTGCAGAGATCTGATAGTGCATGGAGCCTGCCCTGAAGCATAGGTATTTCCTGCAATATTCCCTTATTGGGATGTGCAGGTAAGCTTCCTTTAAGTCTAGGGTTGCCAGCCAGGCATCCTTGGCTAGCATGGGAAGAACCTGTTGCAGAGTTAGCATTTTGAATTTTGGAACTACCAGAAAGGTGTTGAGAATAGAGAGGTCCAGGATAGGATGCCAGGAGTTGTCTTTTCTGGGTACCAGAAAAAGTCTTGAGTAAAAACCTTGTCCCCTTTGTTCTGCTGGGACAGGCTGCATAGCCCTGATATTGAGAAGAGAGAGAACCTGCTGTTGGGCCTCCGCCCATTGATTTGGGGGTAGGTCTGGCCAACCATTTGGTGTTGGTAGGGTGTGGAAGTGGACTCTGTATCCTTGGGAAATGATGTTCAAAACCCATTTGTCCTGCGTAATGAGTTCCCAGTTTTTGTATGCAGGGCGAGCTTTCCTCCTAAGGGAGCAGGTAGTAGAGCAGGGCTTGGAAGGGTTAAGGTTAAGTCATTATGCCATTTTTCCATAGGGGGGTGGCTTACTACTCCCTGCTTTGGAAGTGGGAGCCCCCCACTGCATAGGTCTGTGCATAGCCTGAGACTGTAGCTTAGGTGGTCTGCTGTTCCTGGGTTTGGACTGAAAAGGCCTAGAAGGGACTGGAAAGGGCCAGTTCTTTGAAGGCCAATGCCTACTGAATCTGGGAGGCTGTACTTGTAGGAAATCTTTAACAGTTTGCATAGATTTAGCTTTTTCCTCCATCCTTTTGAGGACTTCTTCTGCTTTGTTGCCAAAAAGGCGGTCTTGGTTTATGGGAGCATCCAGTAATTTAGCTTTTACATGATCTGGCAAGTTTTGTTCCTTAACCCAGGCATGCCTTCTAAGTACAGACCCAGTGACAGCAGCCTTGCAAGATGCTTTTAAAGCATCAAAACCACATTGCAAAGTATGTTTACCAACTTGTTCTGTAGAATGCATTAAATCCTGTAATTCTTTGTGTTTGGTACACTCAGGAATCAACATCATTTTCTGTTTAAGTAGCCCGATAACATGCTGCTGATATTTTAACATATGAAATTGGCAATTAAAAGCCCTGGTAGTGCTGCGGTAGTGTTGTCGCCTCACACTAAGACGTTGTCCTGTTTGATTCTCAGCTAGAGTGTCATCTGTCTGGAGACATGCGTGAATGGGCGTACCTTCGTTGAAGGTTGTGCATCAGAGCTGGCAACTCGGCACATAAAAATCTATTGCCAATCATTAGCGGACCGGAGTTCCGCTGTGGCGACCCCTAACCGGGAAAAGCCGAAAGACACAACAATGGCTAAAGTAGCAGAAGTGTATACCTTCTTACCCCATCTGTCTAAGGCTCTAGAATCTGTATCAGAAGTGGTAGGAGTATTGGCAGCAGTAGCCTTAATGCCTTTTGGTCCTTGGGAAATGGTCTCTGGATCCGCAGAAGGATTCTTGAAGAGGAACTTGTGAGAGTCAGGTACTCTGTAATACCTGTCAGGTTTTCTGGGAGCTGGAGGTAAAGTGTCTGGGGAAAGGCTAGATTCCAAGAAAGCATCATGAAGGTCTGCGTTGAGGTAGGAGTAAGAATTCCCTAAGTCACTTTTTGGAGTCAGAGTAATCCTGGCTTTCCCAACGGAAATGCTCCCTAAGACTGTGCAAGGTTTCACTGTAAGAAAAATCTTCTGGAGGGGAGGCAGGGGGAATGGAATCCTCTGCATCAGAATCCTAAGTAGATAAGGGCAAATCCTGGTAATCAGAAGGAGCAGGGAAATTAGATTCCTGATCAGAAGAATCAGAAAGAAACTCAGTTCTAGATCTCTTAGAGGGGGAAGGCTGGCTTCCCCTAATTAAGGTAATGAGGTCTTCAGCCATTCTAAGCATTTGTTTTTTACGCATATGGGCCTGAGCCTGCGGTTTGGTCGTCATTTTTTTAGGTGTGGTGCGAGATTTAGGCCTAGATGAAAATGATGGTATTGGTTTAATATGAATGTCTGTAGGCCTGAATACACCCTCAGAAGCCACTGCCTGTACAGCGGCTCCGGGCCCATCCAAGGTAGAGACATCCACAGGTTCCATAATCGAAGAAGCATCTTGCGGCATACCGGACTCTGAATGGGTCTCAGTAGAGGCCTGCAAATCAGAAGTAGTGGGTATCAGGGGCTGCGAAAGCGCCTTACTGAGTACCAGCGGACTGGCGACTAGCTTAACGGAAGCATCGTCGGCAGTTTTGGGCCTATGCGGTCTGTCTCTGTCTTTATCCTTACGTTTTTTCAGAAGATCAGTAGTTGGATGGCTTGACAAAGCCATTTTGGAGTACACAGAATGAGTACGAAAATAATTAGCTGCAAAAATAGCCCAGTGATGAATAGTTCGGGCATTGAATAAGGCACAAAACTGACAACGAGGGACATTGTGGTCTGGGCCTAAGCAGGGGATGCAGTAAGAATGAAGATCTCTATGAGGTATTTGCTTTCCACAGGTAAGATAATTGTTAACTTTTACTGACATCGGTTTGAGCAAGAAAAAGGATCTCCAATGGGGTACTTAGCTTTTTTGAAAACTTTGGGTCTGAAACACGAAAACGAAAATTTCAGGAGTCGACGGACCGCCACTTGCAAACTGCTTCTGCTACGGGCACCGCACGGCAAGAAAGACTGATGTAATGGTGTCAGCTGCATGTTTTATACCCCTGATGACCTGACGTCAAGGAAGAAGTGACAGCATCCGATGCAGAAATCCAAAGACTCTGGTATTCATGCCGGCTGAGGGCTACCTGCAGGAAGATAACCCAAATGTGATGACTGCAACAGTGAAACACGAAGAACATCTGGTAATCTTTTATATTGCATGAGTGTGTGCATGCAGTGTGCATTTGAGTATGGTTTCCTCATATGGACTGATACCTTGTACAAAACTGGACCCTGATAAACCTAGCCATGTAACCTAAATGTGGCCAACATTTTTTTTTTTATATAGGGAATGATTTACAGACTGCCTATGTCCCTATGCTTTTTGCTTGCTGGGATAAGTTCAGTCTCACCTACAACTCTAAACAGGAAACATTTAGTATCAGAAAATGAAAGAAAGAATGAATGAAAATATTGGACACTGTATGCAATCAACACTGCCCATGGATAAAAGTATATAGCTTCTTGTACATGATTTTGGTTAACAAAAAACACCAGTGAAAAAGAAATCTGTCCCGACTCAGCAGTGGATATTCACATAAACAACTGTTGAGCTTCCAAGGCAGGACTGGCTATAAACACTTAAATCAGTTGCTTTTAAGCAGCTGGTGTCACTGTTTATACCACATAATAAGAGACCACAGGCCGGTCATGGGATGACTTGGTTGTGAACTTTACTAAGTGGTAGGAAAAGAGTGGATGCAATATGTTATTTAACAGAATGTCATCTCACTTCTGGCATCAGGTAGAGAGTCTTGTTTTCTTTCTGAATTATTTCACTGGCACATTAATGTTATACCTTAAAGCAATTCAAGGGTGAAACATTTTGTTTATTTCTTCATTTTAACCATAGCTTTTACAAAAGGGTTGTTAGTATTCAAAAGTGTACATGTTGATTAGCCAGCCCAATCAGCGTGACAATTGTAAACTGAGCATATCCCAATACAAATAAGTCCGGGCACTAAATTACTGTAGAGAAGCTGGACCAATTATATTTTTACTAACATACCTCTCTCCAGAACTTTGCAGAACTTCCCTTTTCTCCTCATATTTCTGCTCTGTCTCTCATAAAACTTTGGATTTTCTTGTAAACAGGCAAGCATTACAGTTACTCAATAATGCCAAACAAGTTTCATAGTTCCTATTATTTAGAAAATACACACAGATGCAAACCCTGGCCTTCTATTGACTGTTAAAGTGAATTAAAGTAATATTTTACAACTTTCTCTGATTCTGCTCTGTTTTCACCATTTTCTGCCCTAAATTCTTGAGCAAAGTAGCTGAGAGGTACACCGCAATCGGAAAGTGCTGTTTTCTCTGCTGCCTCTCCTTATCCATCCATTGGTCTACATTCAGTTTAAATAGAGCTACCAGAGCTCTTCTCTAACCCTATTTAATTGCTATACAGCTGACTTTGTTTAATCACTTGAGCTTCATCCTAATAGTCAAATCATGTCAACTCTGGATAAATTCTGTGGTATCTACACCTAGCCTTGGATTATCAGTAAACTATAGTTAAAATTGTATTGGCTCAGCACCGGGCATAGTGACACACTAAGTATATGCCAAGCTAACAGGTGCCCTATTCTTTAGGAGTTAAAGTAGGTAAAATGTTAAGCTTGGATTTCCACTAACACATTTCATACCAGTCCATTCTGAAATTATTTTTCATGAAGTGCATGAAGTACATAAATGGGAAATATACCGTTCTACGTTTAGAGTCTCTTCAGGCTTTTGCTCTAAAATCATGTGACAGGAATCAGTGCTGAGTGGGATTATAGGATGTCAAATTCAATTGCAAAGATTAATAGAGGAAAAAGAACAGAAAAGAAAATGTATCAATCAGTTGAGGATGAATTGCCTAATGTTATTAATCGTTAGGTGATAAACTCTGTATGTAGTACTGCTGCAATGCTTTGTTATATGGCAACACATGCAGGAAATTATTATTTTTTTTTATTTCAAATGAAGTGTTGTTATAAATACTTAGTATTTTCTCTACTTTCTCAGTTGAAAGTTTCCTGAATCCAAGATTTGTTTAACACAAAATTCAGCTTAAGTATTTTTATCTACCTTGTATTTTTAATTGATAATTAATTTGCATTGTGTTACAAATAGAAGCCAAACCTGAGTCTAACAACAGGAACACTGCAGGTAACCTATATAAAAAGTGGATATAGACTCTGAAAGCAGTTGGAAACATCTTGGGCAGGATTCACGAAGCCTCTGTGTAAGAGTTACAAGGCTTACACGGAGGCTGCAGTTAAACGGTGTGATGTCAGCATGTCATGCATATGCATGAGGGCATGCTGAAACATACCTAAGGCTTACATGGTCCGTGGAAGACAGTAGGGGGCGTGTCCGTAGGCCAAGCCCTGTAAACGGACACGCCCCCAGAAGAGTAAAATTCCCGAAAGTAAACCCCCACGACAGAGTCCATGGAAATGTGAATAAACACAACACAACACATGCCCCCACAGACTATGAACATAAAATATATAAATGAACATGTTATTTTTTTTTTTTTAAATTGTAAAGATGTTCGCCTGTGAGTGCGCTCGTTTGCGCGGGCGTGCCCGTAGCTCAGCCACAGTTAGCAGTAAGCGGAAAAGCATATAAGAACTAACTATGCAAAGTAAGCCAAAAAGCAATAGCGTAGCGGTAGAGACGTTGGCTGAAGAGCAGGCAGTCATGGCTCGAGCCCCCACAAAATAAAGTTTTATATTTAGTGAAATAAGCACGAAACAGGTCCCTGACATATATGTACACATATAAAATTATATTTCATGTAAAATGTAATGAAAATAGGCTATCTATTTTGAAGAAATGTGAGATAACAAAAGAATAAATATTGCCAGATGTGCCTATAGCTGAGCTACAGTTTAACAAGGTGAGTGCATCTGTCCGTAGGTGAGCAGTGGTTTAACAGGTGTAAAATCAGTGCTCGAAGGTAAGCAGTGGTTTAACAGGTGCAAAATGAGTGCCCATAGGTGAGCAGAGGTTCAACACACTGAAAATGTGTGCACATGGCTGAGTTGAGCGTAATATGCGTGCTGACAGCCAAATGAGGTGTAAACCAGCATAACCCGTTTGCGCGGAACTGCGCACCGCGCCAACAAGCTAACCGACGGGCAACGTTGAGCAAGCTGTAACAAAACTGCCTTTACACAGACACACCCCCTAGCCTGTCTAGACAGTCAGAAAATATAAAAAGCAGTGGCCAGGTTCGAACCAAGGATACCATGCACCATAGTCAAGGTACTGAACCACTAAGCCATGACAGCTGCACTTAGAAATGCAGTAATAGCAAATATATAAGAATGAATAGAAAGAGGAGCATGACAAAGCAGGTTCTGTGAAGCTGATACAATTCCAAAATGGCCAATCACAGATAAGTGTGGGAAAAACTGCATATATAAGCCCCATAGGTGGGAATACACAGCATAACCGATTGTAGAACTAACTTGCAGCCAGAATGTCAGGAGTAGGTGAGGGTAGTTGCTTCCGAGCACAGAGGTGGGGCATTGAGGAGTCCAGATATATGGTCTGGCTCCTTGTCCACAATCATGAGGCCCAACTCATGCAGGGCCAGGTCCTGTGGGGAGCATATAGGGCTGAGGCGTGAGACCGGTTGGCTCATGATCTCACCAGTGCCACAGGGATTCCAAGGACTGGTGAGCAGGTCCATCACCACCATGCGGATCTGAAGAGACGTAAGCAGGACCAACTGAACCTTTGGATCCAGGAGGCCCGGCAAATGCCCAACGCCCCACTACTAAGTCACATCTAATTATGCATGTAAGAAATTAACCTAGCTGATATTATGGAGATGTGTATTCCAATATTACTTTGTTTATATTACAGCTGCAGGTGTCCGTTCTGCGAACCGCAGAGCCTATGGCGATAGGCTGGTGCGGTTGCGCCACCAGGCAGGTCAGTAATCCTCTCCCTGTAACTGTAAATAAATATAAAAGTATGACAGTTAGCAACAGAGTGCAGTGTAGTCACTAAGTAATAAAATGTGCAAGTAACAGTGTAAGAGTGATTGCAAGTATTGCTTGATCACAAAAGTGTGTTGCAGTCTGTAATCCAAACAGAAAAATTAAAATGTCTGAAATAAAGTCTGAAATAAAGATGCCCCACCTGTAATATAATTGTACACAACCTGCAGCAGGCAGAAAAGTACAGCTGCAGAAGATGAGCAAATCACAGGTGTGAAATATATCCCTGTTGAAACACTGAAACATGACAGAAGTGAGAATGTTGGAAAGGATTGTAATAACTACAGGTAAAACATGTCAATAAAGCCTAGAAGTAAGTACCATCCTGAATTGTAAAATTAAAACAAGTGAGAGAGTGTGAGAATGAGTCATGAATCCACCAATAAAGTAGTAATAACCCCTGAATAAAGCATACTGCAGTTAGTACAGAATGAAATGAATGTGACAAGCAGAACCAAACTGCGAAATGTGTTCCAAATGTTCCTGCAGCTGGAATGTGTATCCCAAAATCTGGATATGTTGCTCTCAGTCTGCAATATGCAGATAGTATGATTGTCTGAAATACCAAACATCCACAGTTGTCTATAGCTATATAAAGCAAATGTAGCAGGATGATGTAGCTGAACACAGCCAGATATGAACGTGTATGAATAGAAATGAAAATGTATATTGATGTAGCAGTAACATTCCTATCACCAACTTGAAGTAGTTATCACATAGGAAACTGTAGGTAGAACTGTAGTGTGTATATATCTGCAGCTATTAGAAATGTACAGCATATGTATTGGTATTTGAAGGTGTTAATTATATTTTCTTCACCCTACCCTATAACCACATATAATCCATTCCACGTGAAATTGGTATGTGCAATCACAATTAACACCCCTGGACATTTGTCCTGTTGGGTCATACATATTTGCATGTACGTTGATGCATCTGCCCTGTTCATACATCCAGACCTGATGGCCTGTTGCCATCAATCAATCCTGCATGTTGTTGGACTGTGTAATGCCGTCCAAATTATGCATGTGTTATGCTCGCTGTTCAATGTTGTGAATATCTGGGTGTTTGGGTAACAGGAATACTAATGCATGCTGTTACAACTAATTGCGAATGGTATTGTATGTTACTAACCCAAATTGTCATGACATAATGCAAAACATAGGACGACAGGGAAGGTGGGTTCCAGCGGACCCACCTCTCCCACCTCAGCTGGCGAGTGCACCTGGCAGTAGTGCCCAGTCCGGACCCTCCTCCGGTGGCCCTATGCCACCTGTGGGTGGAAGCACTGCAGGGGATGGGGCTCGTCCCCCCTCTGCAAGTGTGGCCAGAGGAGAACCACCACTCACCCTCCATAGCGTCCGGACTGTGGTGCGTAGGGAGATCCAGGAATCTGTTCTTGGGTCCCTACGCCAGCTTGAGGCACAGGTGGCACAACTAACAGGCATGCCTGTTGCCCGGCCTACACAGCCCCCAACACAGTCCCATCCTGGGCAGTGAAGGTATAATGGCAACTGCCCATGGGTGGGGATATCAGTTCCACTGTTGCCATCTGTGGGCTCATGGGCTCTGGATATCCAAACATCCGTCCCCGTCAATTGTGTAACCCTCCCCACATGTGTCATACACCGCCTCTGTATGTGTCTTGTTTGTCTTGTCTGTTGACCTACCCAACCTACCTCCCCAGCTATACCGACTTCCTTTACCTGACATACCACTCTCACCTGAAATAAAAAATAAATAAATAAAAGGGCACTCTGTACCCACAAAAAAATTACGCCCCATACATAGCTGCCCATTCCGCACACATGTCTGCTGGACATGGAAACTGTCAATTACAATTGGCTGTACAACAAGTATTATTGTTGTCCTGACACCTCTCTCAGGGCTGGAAGGTTTCAAATGTCACACCAAATTACAAACATATGCACAGCTGTTGCTGATGAAGAAATGGGCAGCTATGGGCCTTACCAACATCCCTCCTGCAAATCCCAAGCTTGTTTCCCTACTGTCTTACCCTCTTTGTGACCCCTTTTTCACCACTTTCCTGTCTCCCCATTTTCATTTCTTTCAAAGAAATTAGCGTGGGTGTGCACCTGTGTGCGCAGAGCTAAACATCAGTGTGCATGCGGCAGCTCCGCACAAACCAGCGCTAACCCGGTTACAACTGCTTAAAAGTGCCTTAGTCACTCTGAATGACAGGTCCTGTAGTCAGTTCAAAAGCAAAATAAAATCCCACTGTCAGTCACGAGCCCAGGACCTTGGAAACAGTAGTCTGCATGACCTACCACTAAGCCATGACTGTTATATAAGAGCATTGTGCTACAATAAATATATCATGTAATAGTAGGAATGAATGTAAAGGGAATATAGGATGTGTAGTACACAAAGCATGTCATGTATATTTACTGTCAAATCTAGCGAATTTCTATAATAGTAGTGTGTGAACAGAAACAGCCATGCTAGTTGGTAGCTAGTAGGTAATAATGTCAGTTATTATACATATATAAATATATATATATATATATATAGTTGTAGGTGTCAGTGTACATACACACTTAGTACAGGAAACAGGAGAGATGAATGGAGAAATGTTACTCAACAACACAGCCTGAATTATGAGAGAGATACTAACCTTTACACTCACAGAACAGTGTCCACAGCATACCAGCATGGTCCCCGCCCTTACAATCTGAAAGGGCAACGCCTATCTCACATACCCTTTTATAGCACTGTCCTGAAATCACAGTGAGAACTGCAATCAGTACACAACTGGGTGCATGCAATTAGCAAATGCTGGCTAACAATTGGTGCAGAGGCCATCACATGGACATATGCAGATACCTACAAAAGCATCCTGTACTCCCAGTCCACACATGCAATACTTTCATTGCACCGTCTGGAGGCAGAGAGAGAGAGAGAGAGAGAGAGAGAGAGAGAGAGAGAGAGAGAGAAAGAAAGAAAAAATGAAAATAAAAACAACAAACAAAAACTACACTGAAGACAACCTAAGTTGAAGCTGTCATCAGTGTCAGTAGCAAGCTGGGCTAGCAGCAGCAGGAACATATACTAATGGTAATGCAACCAGCTGCGACAAACAAAGGTAATGTAAAGTAACAATTTCATAGTCTACATACTGTGAACCCTCCATATGTGTTATTGGTCTGTATCTATATGTACGTCTATGTGATAAGTTGTGTGTACATTGTTTTACCCAAAGGGGATGACTATACATTTCATGCCATTCAGTGTTAGGCCATGATTCAGGCACCAGTTGTCCGTTTCAGTGAGGCCTGTCTGTAGGATGTGTGTGTCAGCTGGTGTATCGACTATGGCACTTAGTTTGCAGTCATCTGGGAACTTTGTCATCCACAACCCACCCATGTTTGCTTTCACATCTGAGAAGTAAATGCCAAACAAGAGGGGTCCTAGGACAGAGCCCTGTGGGATACCACTTGTGACCGGCTTTGAGTGTGACATGGCTCCCGCAAATTTGACTGTATGGATTCTGTTGTTCAACCAGTTTGCAACCCATCATGTGACATATGTATTAACAGTTAAGCTGATGAGCTTGTCTATGATGCCTGAGTGGAGTATTGTGTTGAAGGCCTTAGGCAAGTCCAGGTAGGCTGTATGGACTGCTTTGCCCCCATCAATGGCTGTAGTGACTGTTTTGAAAAAGTCAACCAGGTTCAAAAGCCAGGATCAGCCCTTCACAAAGGCAAACTGGGTGGGATTAAGTGTCTGTAGGTCCCCAATATCGCTGTATATGAGTTCCATAATGAATCTTTCCATAGCTTTGCAGACCAGGCTGGTTAAGCTTATGGGGCGGTAGTTCCCAGGGTCAGTAGAGGTGCCTCCTTTGTGGAGTGGGACCACTGTTGCTGTACGCCAGTGTTCAGGCACATATCCCGTAGTAAGGCTAAGGTTAAATATCAGTTTTATATGCGGTTGTAGCTCCTCTTGGAGTTCACGTAGCACACATCCAGGGATACCATCAGGTCACATTGATGCTGTGTGTTCTGCTATGCTGAGGGCGGCCCTCACCTGGACATCTGAGATGACAGGGAGGTTACATTCAGCTGTGATAAGTATTTCTTCTTTTGGGGGAGAGGGAGGGGGGATATTTGCACTGAACCTGTCTGCATGAATGTTGCCAATACCTGTGGGTTCAGTGAATTTCATGTAGTTGTGTACTAACTCGGAGCATATCTGAGGCTTTTGGTCCATGTGTCTAACAAAACTGAAGAAGGCCTTGTGGTTATCTATAGTGTCCTTGGCCATTTCTCTCTCAGAGTTGGCCTTGGATGTTGTTATGAGAGAACTTAGCTTATTACTAGTGCCGACCACAGATGCCTTCCCTTTATGTGATTCTGCTCTGTCCTGCAGTAGCTTCCTTCTATCGTTATACAATTTGTCTTTGGCTGGGGTCCACCAGACAGGAGGCCTAACCTTTGTGCATTGGATCTGGGTTAGAATTGTGTGTGCATGTTCCATGCTTTCTTCGGGATGTCCGTGGGAAGCATTTGCAAAGGGGTCGGCATTGTGTGTTGTGGCTTCCACTGGCCCAGTGGGCTGCATGGATACCATCTCAGCCCTAACAAGTGAAAATATGTCTATTCACATATATATCAAAGTAGTCTACTGTGCTGGTGGTGGTGGTGGGATATGTATATCCAGGCCAATTATTTTGTGTCCAGATCACACTAGTGGATGACGTTCCACATACAGTACCTTGTTATGAACCCCCAGAGTGAGGTGGTGCATTGGACCTGTCTCAGTGTGCTGACTGATGGGGCTTGGTACCATGTTGTATGGAATGTGGCAGGTATTGTTGCACAGGTGTTGGCTGAGCACTGATATCTGGCCATGTACATGTGTATCCACCAAGAGACACACACATGCTACATATGGGAGTAGTAGTATATCACTACAGTTGAGTATCATGTATAGTATGTGTGCCATATTTTGCTGACATAGTTTGCTGATATCCTGTTTGTGTTCTCTTTCAGGGACATGGCACGTCAGCGAAATCCTGCTTACTCTGCTGCAGAAGATGAAGAGATACACCAGAGCCTGGTGCGGGATTATGACATACTGTTTTCCAGCACCAGCCAGAAACAGCAGGAGAGGGCTGCACTGTGGCAAGACCTTGTCCGTAGGGTAAATGACATTGGCACGCATAAATAGGACATATGAGCAGGTATGACATCACTGCAGTGATTTAATCAGAAATGTCCATCAGCGTGCGTCAGATATCCACAGGCAACAGGTCACCACAGGAGGTGGGGTGGACACACATCCCCCCCTCACTAGACTGGAGGAGCTACTCCTAAGTGTTGTGGCTCCAGCCCAGGAACATCAACAGCAACACACCTGCATTATGATGGAGGCTGGAGCCACACAGCAACACGACATGGAGCGTGCAGGTAATATGCCATATGTACACTTGACTGTTCTGTACACTGTTAGTTTATGCATGTGTAAGGTGTGTCCTTGGTATGTAGCTGTCAACATAGTATGTAATTGTGCAGGTGTGATATTGCCAATATCAGCAGCTGACATGTGAAAGGCAACTGTTGTACTACTGAACTGTATCATATGCAGTATCAATGGCACAGTTGTGTCCACTGACATAAATCCCCTCATTTCTGCAGGTCCCTCTGGTGTTGCAGCAAGGCAGCCCATCCATGCTGGTGAGTGTGTTTTAGCAGTACCTATAATAGTCCTGATAGTGCTAGTAATAATAGTGGAACTCAGTAGTGCTCTGTGTGTATACTGCGGGGTGTGCATGTGTGCATGTGTGCATGTGTGCCTGTGTCCACGTGTGCATGTTTGCATGTGTGCATGTGTGCATGTGTCCACATGTGCATGTGTGGATGTGTGCATGTGTGCCTGTGTGCCTGTGTGCATGTGTGCATGTGTCCATGTGTGCATGTGTGCATCACTGGTAACATTGTGTAGACATTGTAAACTGTGTTTCCTGTCTTCCTCCCACAGGTTCTGGTGCTGCTCTGGTGTCCTGCAGCAGGGAACCTGAATCTGGTGCCACAGGTACTGATAATGATGATATCTGTGTAATGGCACAGGAAGGTGTGTCAGGGTCCGTCATTGTTCAGCCAATTGACAGTACACAGCTGTCAACCCCATCATTGCGCACAGTCATCTTGCCAGTACATCCTATGTCACCAATGTCCCTAGGTGATGGACAGGATACAGTGGGCATTGACCAGGGTAATGTGGTATCTGTGGCACATGCTTCCCCACACAGCAGCCATGGGCAGGGTCCTGCGATGGTACCACACAGACAGTTGCCCATGGGTTCTCGTGGGAGCATCCGTGGGCGTACTGCCTCTGGCAGACATGCCCAAAGAGGACTGTCAACCTCAGCTATGTTTCGGGCTGTCATGCAGGCACAATCATGTATGGAAAGGTACACCAGACAGGGTCTGAGGGAGCTGAGAGCATGTCGCACATCCATGACTGACAGTATGCGTGACATCGTGGATGCTATCTGTAATTTCACCGATGTCATAGACAGACATTGTGGGGACATATTACAGCAGTTCCACAACTACATGTCCATGAGCCAAGGCAATGGTGGACAGTTGCGGCATCGACGTGGCCGTATGCCAGCAACAGCAGCAGCTGGCAGTCGGCGCAGATGACAACAGGCCCGCGGACGCCCCCATAGTGCCAGCAGCAGCCCCAGCAATGCTGGGTCTGTGCTGTCATCAGACCGCCCCAGGAGACCACGTGCACGTGGTTCTGGACAGTCCCAACAGGGACCTGTGTCCAGTCAACGAACACCCACTTCTGATGACAGTACCCAGACTGGCTTAGTACTGGATACGGTCAATAGCACCCCTGCCAGGCACAGGTACCGTGTCCGTGGCCACAGACACTGATCTGTATGACCTGCCAGGTGCAGTCTGTGGCTGTCCACAAACCCCAGTATATGGCAGCCATGTGGTGGAACTGTGTGCATGCATACACACATGCAAAATGTTAACACCTAGGGCTACCACATACACGCACACACTGCACCAACTGTGCCCCACCCTGTACTGCTGTCCCTCACCAACACACATACACATACATGTCAATTGGTGGTATCAGTGGCAGACTCAGGCATACTTAGTTCACACCCTGTGCATATGATGAAACTGTGCCACCTCCTGCAATCTCCAACATCAGTGCAGGAACAGGTTAACATGTTGCTGATGCACAGGGTGACTACATAGAAGTGCATTACTAGTATCATGTTGGTAACAGTACAGTGTGCTGATATGATTGTGTGTATATCCCAGCATGCCTGATGCAGTAACTGTATGACTGTCCTGAATTGTTATCTACACCCATAGTATGTACCATAGTGTAACAGCTGCACATTATTGCATACCAGTGGTAAGGATATCAACAGATAGCCACATACATAGGTAGCACAGGGGAGAAGGTAATGCAAGTAGTGACATGCAATGATGGACATGTACACTAATGGTGGCATATTGCCCACAACGACTATGCAATGTGGATGTTTGCGCATGTTGATATGTGTGCAGTACCACTTTAATTTAAATTAAATTAAATATTCAATAATATCAGTTTTACCATGGACATCTGAGCTGTGCATTCCTGGGTACATGTTTATAGTGCCTGCATATTTGCATTGTTACCTACTGGAAGTGGTACCCCTTCTTTGTTGTACAATGGACTACTTCCAGCCCTGCTTACTGTAGCTTTGTTTGCATGCATGTGTGCTTGAGGTTCCCTGGAACACTGATTCCACCTGCAATGCAGATTTACAGAGCTTCTGTGGATTCCTAGTGACACCTGCATAGCGTACTATATGTATGTCAGTGTCTCACTTGACAGAACGTCACTGTCTGTCCTGTTCGCATGTACGTTGCCTGTGACACATTGCATATGACTTCCCTGGCATTTGCCCACGTGTGCAGTCATAAATGCCAGCGCTATGAAATCAGAAGCAGTACACCCACACATACTCACCTTCAGTATGTTGTTCCCCATTGGCCCTATGTGTTGGTAATCACCATGGCAATCACACTACTATCGTAGCATGTGCAAAGGTAACCTGTGAATGTATATGTGGTGATGATGTTTATGGAAAAAAACAGAATGTATGTGGTGATCAAGTTAACACTGTTGATATACATGGTGAATTAATGGATGTTTTTAATGTCGACAATTCTGTCAATGTGGTAACAATGGACAATTTAGAACATGAACATGTGAATATTCTAAAAGATAATGAAAACGAAACAAATATGGGTCTGAGTAACCCTGAAATTATTCTTAATGCTAATCGAGACTACAAAGTATACAATTATAGTAACACCAGATTAGGAAGTGAATATGCTAACTTTTTCTCAAAAGGGTTCAATTTTGTTCCCTGTAGAAAGGGTAACTTGGTTAATTCATTACTAGATTTAAAAGTGTTTACCCGGAAAGTTAACCTTAAAATTTTATTTCAAAATGATGTTATTCCTCAAAAAATGGATGATTATGGTTCGTTAAGTAAACCTAGTTTGTACAATCCACCTTTAAATGAAATGGTAGCCCTATTTGAGAAATTAAGTGAAAGGGACATTAGGCAATATTTTAAGGGCTACAAAAAGCTCGAACATATGAATATGACCACTGATGAGCAAGAATTATTAAGAAATATTCAGGAAATGAAACAAATTCGCATCATGATACCCGATAAGGGTAATGGTGTGGTAATAGTAGAAAAAAGTGATTATATTTTTTATATGATGACCATGCTCCTGGATGATACATACATAGAGGTTAGTTTAAACGAAATACATATTGCCTACAGAAACATAGATTTGAGCTTGCAGGACATGTTATTTCAGGGGGAAATTTCAGAAAAAGATTTTAATTTTCTGGTCAGTAATCACCCTCAGATTAGTGGTATCTTTGGTATTCCAAAGATACACAAGGGGTTGGACAATTTGCAATTTAGACCGATAGTAGATGGCAAAAGAAATAAGACCTGTTTTATAAGTCAATATTTGGATCAACATCTACAAAAAGGTATATGTAAATTCCCGTATATCCTTAGAGATTCATGGGATTTTTTGAATAAAATTAAGGCATATAAGTATACTAGTGGAAGTTGTTTTGTAACGGTGGATGTGTGTAATTTATTCACATCCATACCACATGAAACAGGACTGAGTTGGTTGGAAGAGCAAATTTTTGAAACCAACATGTTTGAGCAAGAGCAAATTAATACCATGGTAAGACTAATGGAAATAGTATTGAATAATAATTATATATACTATAAAGGAAATTATTTCAAGCAAATTAAAGGTGTAGCAATGGGGGCATCTTGTGCCCCCATTTATGCCAATTATGTTATGGCTTTTTGGGAAAACAACTATATTTTTAATACTGAATATTACATGCATATGAATTCATACTGTCGGTTTTTGGATGACATTTTTTCATTTGGGAAGGGGATGATAGTACTCTAGGTAGGTTTCTTGAACACATCAATAACACCATATGGTTTTTAAAATTTACTTATGAAATTAATTTTGAAACCATTTCTTATTTAGATGTAAGGTTAACTTTAAATAAAGAAGAGGGATGTTTGAACTGTAGTATATACAGGAAATTAACATTTTCAAACTCCTATCTACATTACAGTAGTTGGCACCCTGACCATCAGAAGAAAGCCATTGTTAAGGGCCAGATGGTCAGGGCTGCTAGAATGGTTAGCAATGAAGAGGAGTTTTTGGAAGAATTATCTTTTATAAAGACCTTATTTATTAATGGAGGTTACCCACATGGATTATGTTCTGAAATAGTCGATGAAGTGAAACGAAAAAGATCCATGGGTATATATAAGGCCATTTTGAACTCAGATGGTTCATCAGTTGAAGAGATGGCAATTGGTAATAGGGATAAAATATATGCGAAAACCAAATTATCGTATATCACTATTTTTAATTATAGTATTTATCATATACAAGACATCATTAATAGAAATTGGGACATTTTAAAGTTAAATAGTGAAATGACATGAATATTCCAAGGGAGAATACATTATGTGTATAAGAAAGACGCATCCCTAAAAAATATATTTGAGAATGATGGTAAAAATGAATTCACTAACAGACCCAAGGGTAATTATAAGTGTGGCAGGTGTTTGACATGTCAATACATTAAAATTACGGATGACAATTTCATTGTCAATGACAGTTACATCAAAATCCATGGGCATTTCAATTGTTTCACATCCAATGTAGTCTATTTAGCCCTGTGTCAAAAGTGTAATGCATTTTATGTGGGTAAGACGAGCAGACGCTTCAGGGACAGAATTAAAGAGCATTTGTTGGACATTAAACATCTGAAAACAACAAATGCATTGGCGAGACATATAATAGATTACGCAGACCATGAATTTAGATTTTGTATAGTTAATCATATTTCATTGGATACACAAGGTAGAACAACTGATTTTGATTTGGATGTTAGTGAATTGAAATGGCAGATTTATTTAAATGCCCATAATCCACCTGGATTAAATGAATATTGTAGTATTAAGCCACTGTTGAAGTTGAAGAATATTAAGGGACGTTAAATTATTTACACATTGGCATTTTATTTGTAATAACCCACTTTTTCATATATTCGATTGTTTTTCATATAACATATTCATAAAATATATTTTGGTGTACACATGCGACAATACATTTTTACACATATATTTTCATATTTATATATTTATATATTTTACATTGTACATATATATTTATATTTATAATTTATACATATATATATTCTTTATTACTATAAATACATTTTTAATTTCATTAATGATTATGTACATAAACTCATCATCAAGTGTTTATATGTAATTTTATCATTTTAAATGCTACTTATTCATTTACTTATTTATTTATTTATATATTTACATATGTATATTACAATTATAGTTATGTTTATAAATGCATTACAACATAATATAATATATCACATTACAACGATTTATAGATTTCAAATATTTTAGAGTAATTAGATAAATAATATGTAAATATTTACTTAAGCATGTTTTAGTAGATTCAAAACATATATATATTTATAATACAATTTTAACCTAATTTTAATATATACTACACTCAATTTACGTTTAATTCACTTAGCAATATTTCAACACTCAATATTCACATTTCAGATTTATTTGGTTGGCCTTAGAAGTATTATTACCATTAAATATCTTGGAACGCCTTTATACAATATGTTTCCAACGATTTTTACGTGTGACTTTAAGAAGTGATTGAATTTCATAGTTAATTGTTTTATTGATGCATTTTTATTGATTTAATGCATATTTAAGGGGCTAAGCTGAGTAGCACATTATTCTGAAGAAGTCTGTGTTATACAGACGAAACCTAGGTAGATCGTGATTGTGGAGCTACTTATGGCTGATCCATGTGTTTGTGTTCGTGTTGAATAAATATTTGAACTGTAAGCTGGTTAAATTTGGTCGCTTTTTGGAAACCAACATCTTTTTTTAACACAGTTATTGGGATAATCAGGCTGTGAGCTGTACCCGGGATGAACAGGAACTCCCATCCATTCTACATTGGTGGGTTGTTTTTTTGGAACCTGTGAATGACCTCTATGGTCCAGTTGTGGTATATGTGAGTCATGTGGCAATGTCACAGCTGCCACATGTATGCAGTCAACCCTCTCCCCTGGCCAGGAAGTACAACACATGTGTGAGATGCAACCACGTAGCCAATCTGGGGACTGAGCACTCTGAACCCAGTACTGCTATACCCTGTCAGGTGGCATGACATACTACAGTGACTACAATACCAGTCTGATATAGACCTGCACTGACAGCAATCCAAACACATGAACACACTGGGGCATACTTGGAGCCTCAGAATAGCATCCTGCCTGAGCATCACACACCTCCGCAGCTGGCACACAGGCATACGTTAAGTCGGAACAGAGCACATGCCACACATGGCACACACATCCCGTGTGCCAAACACTCACAGCCTGTAGGGCTACACAACACACCTGCTACAGATGTGTCAGGTACCTCTCTTGGTGGGTGCAGTGGGGTCCCGCTCAACAGGCTGTACATGGTGAAGGTCACAGTGATATGCCCGTGGGGCACTATGGTCCACCACATAACACATGCATACAGGTCAGTCAGAGGCATGGATACATATGGCTCAGTCATTGTCCATGCCACTATGGATGACCTGAGACATACCTCCCTGGACTACATGATAGGGAACATAGATGGGCTCTCTCAGCGTGTGGCACAGGCTGGTATGAGCCTGACCTTGGTTGCCATCATACCCTCACCAGGTATGCTACCACAATGTGTAGGAAGGGTGTTCTATGTCTACATTCTGCTCCCTCTCCAATGTCATTCATAGGGTATCCAATGGCCGTCAGCGTGTGCTTACATGCTAGGGTAGCCACAATGATTTGCGAGGGGCAGCTTGCACGTGTCACCCATGGGCCATTGTATATTGGCGAAGCCTCTTGATACACACATAGTGCCTTTTGCTGCAGGGCACAGATTACATAGCCACTTCCGCGGGTATCACACGGGATAGGACACTAACAGTAATGCTACACAACACCAGCAGTGTACACCGCAAGATGCATGCACTGGACACTGTCCTCAGCACAGTAAACTGCAATATCTGTGCAGTAACAGATTCCTGATTCACGGCTCACAGGTGCAACCCATCACTGCCTGGTTATTCCTCATACCATGCCTGTCATCCCCTACACATGTACCACACATGAACAGGGGGGAGGTATCTCAAGGCACCACAGATACACACACCTCTAGGTTGTTGGCACAGCACAAAGCATCAGGGCCTATCCATGTGCAGCTAACAGTGTGTTGCACTGCCTTCTGGTTCATAACCTGGCACACACAACCCTCCCATACACAGGAAACCCACCTGTCCTCCCTAACAACACTGGGAATATGATGGTCTCTAGACATGTCTTTATATGGCTGGACTGCATCCAGCCAAACATTGTGTGTGAGCATTACTGTAGCTACAACACACTAGCTGAAAGGTTTCCAGCATGTAGTCACTGAATTGCAGTGGAACAACATGTTACCACTCCCACAACAGGTGGGGACATGCAGCACCTGTTCATCGACTACATGTAGTCTATATGGCCCAGACAAAGATGTGTATCCCCCGCTGTTAGGATGATACCATATACAACTCACACTGTATATACACATACCGCATGCAGACCCTGCACAGTAAGACACAGTCATAATGTTATGCAGTGCAAATACCATTTATTCACTTGAGGCACGTGTCAGACATGGGAACTATTGAAGGTCACAGGTATATATGTGTATGTGTCACACACATACATCATGTGTGCATTGCCATTGCTGGTTTAAGCAATGTCATGCATTGTTATGAACAACAACCCACACATGGGCATTTTGTGTGACACAAACACTCGTGGCAGTTGTTAGTTTCCAAAACATACCTATCTGTGCTCTGACAGTAGTAATAGACCCAGTAGCAGAGCGCACTATTTGCATTACTGGATGATTAGCCCTGTTTGGCTGTACTGATAGTGTGGTGACATCACCTGTGTTTACTGGGGGAATATGCAGCATCTGGTATATTGTAGTATTTGCCAAAAGGAACTACTCTCTCACACTTGCAATTACACACACCCTACTACCCCCCCCACACACACACACACACACACACACACTTGCCGGATTCAAACCCCTATCTAACTATGTTACGACACGTGAGAGAGACGCATTAGCAGAGCACGCTATTTGAACAACTGGGAGGTTCCTCTTCTCCGGCTGTACTTATAGGGTGCTGACATCATCAGTGTTTGGAAAGGGTAATGTGCATCATGTAGTGTGTTCTCCTAGTTGCCAAAAGGGACATTTCTTTCATATAGATTTGCACACACACTAACCCCCCTCCACACACACTGGGAATTTGCAGAATTCAAACCCCTACCTAACTATGTTATAACATTCAAGACGGATGCATTAGCAGAGCACGCTATTCACATTACTAGGAGGTTTTACTTCTCCTGCAGTACTTATAGGGTGCTGACATCAACAGTGTTTAGAAAGGGGAATGTGCATCCTGTAGTGTGTTGTCCCAGTTGCCAAAAGGAACATTTCCCTCACACAGACTTGCACACACAACAACCCCACTCACACACACACACACACACACACACACACACACACACACACACACACACATTGAGCATTTGCGGGGTTCAAACACATACCTACCTATATTATGACACTTGAGGGGGACGCATTAGCAGAGCGTGCTATACGAATTACTGGGCATCTGTTCTGCACCTGCAGTATTTATAGGGTGCTGACATCATTATTTCTACAGAGGTATGTACATCTAGTACTACCTGTCAGGTGTGGGATAGCATATATATGCATTTGCAGCCACCTACTTCAGGGTCAGATATGCACATCGCACTGGCGGGTTATGTTCTACACCATGCTTTGTGACCACAGGACCTGTAACACACAACACAACAAGTCCAGACCATCCCCTCCCACATCCAGGACACACACTTTGCTTCCCTGGGAACAGTGCCAGGATATGCAGATGTTCACATACACCATTCCAGTTGTTAGCGTCAGGTACAGGCATATTGTGTGTGGGAACTACTCAGGCCTCTACAACATTACCCTACAGCCACTACAATTTGTGAGTCCATGTGCTATGGCAGACCACTCACCACAGCCACAAGGGGGGATATATATTGCACCTGACCATCTGCAACATGGGTACTCACTGTCCCACACCAGAAGTAGACCACCATTGTTGATATCTGACCATACCCACCTTTCCCTGGACATCCATATCCCATCCCCACCCCCAGGCAAGGTTGTCACTGCAAACAAACTGTATTTATCACAAGCAGACTTTACATTTGTGAAGACTGGTGTGGAAGACTTCAAAGGACCCATGCTGGGGGAGTATACTGGCCACTCTGCATAATCCTTGACAACTGCATTCTATGAGCATGTGGAAGGTTTGCATTGCTCATGCTATCCCAAATATACCCATGACTGCTCCACAACAGGACACCTGTCAGGTGTACACCAGCCATATATGAGCTGTCCAACAGACAGAGTGAGCTAATACATTGCAGAGCAGTAGCCCACAGAGGGAGGACAACTCTGAACAGTACCGGCACGACACTTCAATCCCACATAATCATCACAACACAGTGTTGACAGTGAAATTGTCCAGACAATGCAGATAAGTCTCCCCTCAGTCTGTTATTGATGCCCACTTACTGTTAGAGGTCCTCAGCAACCCTCTTCCAGCACACACCAACAACATGGATGTGGCTTAGCACATTCAAACCCTGGGATCTCCACTGTGTCCCTGCTTGACAGAGGCACAGCACACTAGCCTCACACAGTGCCTTATGTGACATACTTTACAGTGGCACAGTAGCCTACTGTACTGGGGAGGCAGACGCCAAGCACACTCTGGCTAAGCTGTCATTCCCTAGGGCAAACAGCCTAGTGTTGACCTCTACACCCATATGTTTAATTGTCACATGCACATTATTTGTTGCTGATAGACTGTTTGCAGGTCTTTATTGCCATAGCATTCCCTGTTTGTATGAACAACGTGTGTATCTGTGGAAGATGTTATTATATGGGAGGGATCCACTATATGACATATGTCTCTGTAGTCATTTAACTGTGTGCACTGGGCAGATTGCTGTAATGTGGTTGGTTCCTGGAATAACACGTACACATACCAGATATGTGTGGCCAACTGCTAAACTGGGATTTGGCCTAAGTGTGTGAGCATGCCCAGTTCAGCCTTCCCATGGCATGTTGTCTGACATATGTCTCATTTATCAAAGTGTGCGAGCATGCCCAGTGTGTGCTTTCCATATGTTGAACTCTGCAGCCCACCACATTTGTGGATGAGTGTGAACTTCAACAATATCTCCCGTTTATGGTTGCGTGTTGTGTGTCATGGTGTGTAGTTACTGTCCAACTGCTTTGTGTGTGAACATAACAGGGATTATACTGTGCCTGCAGGGTTTGCATGGGATACTTTGCATACAGTTGTCAGCATCATTTCATACTGACCTAACACTGTAGTACCGTATAGTGTACTGGTTCAGTACTTTCACTGTGGTGGACAGTATCCTGGGCTTTAGTCCTATCACTGCTTTACATTTCCATAGTGAGCACAACAGCCTAGTTAGGGGCCAGTTGTGCACATCCGACCATGTTGCATTATGTTCAGATATGAACTACTTATACCAGGCTTGTCCAACATTGGTAGTGTATTCCACAACATAGGTGTACATTGGCAAACAGTGGCGATGTGCCCTAGGCCATTTCTAATGCTAGTCGGAGAGTGTGTTTGTCCTTCGACACACATTGTAAGTGGAGTTTGCCATAACATATGTCATGGTTAGTATACTGTGCCTCCATCTACCTGTGACATAACAGTGATACCCAGGGTAAACCTACCATCTCCCATCCACTCATCACGATTCCTCTTGAGGAGAATCGATGAGTGACTCTATGGATAACCTGTACTGGGAGTTTACTCATGAGTGTGTGTGGCTTCTGTGTTATGGATCATGCAGTACAGCTTGTCCTATGTATGTCAGTGCTGGGGTTCAGGTCTCTCATGTGCATAGCTCACTGCCATTCAGATTGTACAAGGTGCAGCATATTCATTGATTCCAGCTTGGACATGGCTTTATACATCAGGCACAGCTTGCCTCCGGGTGGGCAGTATGGCAGTGTGTGGTGCTGTAGTTTGTTTAATCAGGCAACACATGGCATCTGTTCAAGCTCTTTGATACTCCTGGTGAGGTACTGTTGGGGACTTTACAGTTGATGGAGGTGTCTGCTGAGGTACATCCCACAGGGGCTATTGTAGTCAATTGTAATGCTGATGAAGGATGACTGCAGAGCCACAATGACTCCTTAATCTAGATCTGACAACCTTCATAATTAGGTGGGTATATGGTATATTTCTGTGAACACTGCAGCCACATGTTTGTCCAATGCAGGATATCTATCACCTTGTGTCCCCAGGTCTCTCATTACATGTTAGGTACATAATGGGTTAACACCTATGTGGTAATTGGTGGGCATGTACTGTATAACCACGGGGGTTGACTATACACTTTTCTGCAATTAGCTTGCTGACATGGCTATGGCACCAGTTGTCTGTTTCTATGTGGCCCTTTTGTGGGATGCTTGTGTCAGCTGGAGGGTCAGATATGGTGGGCAGTTTGTAGTCCTCTGCATACATGTTCAGACACAGTCCTTCCATGTTGGCCTGTACCTATGGGACATATATACCAAACGAGGGAGGTTCCAGGACCAAGCCTTGTGGGATGCCACTTATATCTGGTTTGTAGTCTGAAATTACTGCAGCATGTCTGACCATGTCAGTTCTGTCCTTGGTCTGGTTTGCAACCCCTCTACTGACATTGGGGTTTATATTTCAGCTGGTGAGCATATCTATAATGAACACGTAGGGTATTGTATGAAAGCATTTGCAAGATCCAGCTACGCTGTGTGGACCACATTGCCCTCATCAGTGCCTGTAATGACTGTTTCAAATGAGGCAGACATGTTTAGGGGCAGGATCTGCATTTCAGAAAGCCACATTGGGTAGGGTCCAGTGTCAGTAGGTCCCGAATATCTTTATGTCTGCGGTACATGCTGATCCTTGCCATAGCTGTGCAGACCAAGCTAGTCAGGATTCTGGGGTGGGAGTTTGCAGTATCCATTCAGGCAACACCTTTGTTGAGAAGGACGACTGTTGTTGTTCACTGCTCTTTGTGTACATATCCTGTGGTAAGGCTGACAATGAGCAGTAGTGTGATTGGGCATTCCATTCTTATTGGAGTCCATGTTGGACTCAGCCCAGGACACCATCTCATACCATTGCTGCTGTGTGTTTTGCTTTGTAGATGCTGGCTGTTACCTCAGCATCTGCAATGTCAGGGGGCCAGCAGTCTGCTGGGATAGATATTTTGCATTCTGGGGAGGGGGGGGTTGCACTGCACCTGTCAGGTTGTATGTTGGCAATATGTGTGTGTGTTTGGTATGTTGTTTGTAATATTTGTGTGATTCAGAACATATCTGTGAATTACCAACACAGTTCCTACCATCAGTTGAGTACGCCTTGGGATTATCCTTAGTGTCCTGTACAATTTATATCTTCATAGGTTCATAGGTTCATACTAGGCTATCCACCCTAGGGCATTTGTAAGCCTAGCCAGAGTGTGTGTGTCTTTCACCGCCCCTTGCTATGTGAATATTATGGCCATTTATGATTTACTTTACTATGCCTCTGTCTGGACGTGACACAGTGAAGACCCCCAGTGTACATCTACGATCATCCATCCACTTGGCAATATTCCTGTTGAAGAGTGTCAGTGAGGGGCTCTGCCTAACATGGAGTGGGATTCTGTTCCAGGGTGTGGGGAGCCTCTGGGTTATGTATCTGTCCCTCCAGCACATCCTATTTTATTATGTGTTGAGGTTGACATCTCTCACTCTCACAGCTCCAATGGCTTTGAGTTTTCTGGGATGGAGCATGTCCATTACTCCTGTGTTGGACATGGCCTTGTACAACAGACATACAATGCCTCTGTGTAGGCAGTATGTGACTGCATTCAGCTGGGGTGTCTACAGCCAGGCAGCATATGGCATATATTTGAGACCCTTTATCCTCTTGGTGAGGTACCTTTCAGGTCTTTCTAACTGCTGCAGGTGTCAGGTAAGGTACATCCCAAATGAGGCATTGTACTAGATTATGGGTCTGATAAGAGAACAGTACAGGGGCACATGACCTCTGTTGTCATAGATGTGAATCCTTTCATGATACGGTGTCCAATATAGACAGTCTTCCTAGCCACATTGGCAATGTGAGTGTCACATAACAGGTTACTATCCACTTGTGTCCCTAGGTCCCTGATTACTCCTTCCATACATAATGGTTTACCACCTATGTGGTAATTTGTGAGTACCTTGTTTGGTATTTGGTGGGACATTCATACTGTCCAGTGTCTTCAGGACGTCTGGGTGGGGTTCCTGTGTGTGAGAGTGTGGTCTGTAGCATGCTACAGACTGTACAGCAGTTTTGCCTATGGTTAGGTGCACATGGGTGGTCTCTGATACTTCGTGCATTGTCAGTTACCTGAACGTATGGGTGTCTGTGCTGAATATGGATACTCCCCCTCCTTTTATGTTTTGGTCCAGGTTTTGGGGCCATAACGCATGATATGAGGTATAACCTGGTAGTGCTGGTGTGCTGTCAGTAGGCTTGCAGCAGGTTTCTGTCACTGCACAGACATTGATGTTCTCCATACTGGGGAGGGCCTCAGGAGCATGCATATTGCGGTTTACACGTCTGGCATTGGTCAGCATTACCCTTATGTTTTTTACCACTTATGTTTTCTAGGGTGGTGGGTTAGTCTTTTCAGCCTTGCCTACGTAAGGCTCTATGGAGGTGGCAAAAGCCTTATCCAATATCCAGACGCCCAGGGGTAACAGGTGCAAGCCATCCCTGGAACAGCAGCATAGCTTGTCATGCATGACATCCCAAGCAGACAGACATTAGATCCTCTTGGAATGACAGCAGTAATTGTGCCACCTGTTAAAGCTGATCATTCTGTGTTTGTACTGTGGCATCATTCTTGGTGAGGGTAGGATGCTGCAAACGGGCAGTGTCATATCAGCCTGGAGTACATACTCAGAGAGCTCATCTATGTCTCTTTTCATGTAGTCCAGGGAGGTACATCTCAGGTCATTCACACCAGCATGGACAATGACTGCATCATATTTCTACTTGCTTTGGGGTGACCTGCGTACTTGTGTTATGTGGCATATTGTAGCAGCCTACAGGCAGCTTACTGTACCCTTTCCCTTGTTCAGTCTGGTGAGCGGGACAGCAGTGTGTCTGCCTAAAGAGTCACCTATTACAACTGTATCAGGCATGTTGTTTCTCCTTCTGGCCTGTGACTGTTTGGCACACCAGCTTTGTGTGCTATGTGTTGCACGTGCTATGTTTGGAGGCTGTGGTTGCTTGGGGGTCTGCTTTGGAGGCCTCTGTTGGTGTGGTGTGTTTGTAATTAAGGCCTCCAGGAATGTTTTCCTGTGTTTATGTGTTTGGTTTGCAGTTGTGATAGGTCTATGTGGGACTGGGTTTGTGGTGTGTGTGGTTACCTTCTCCTCCTGACTAGTTTTGGCAGTACTGAGTTGAGGGAGCTCAGCCTCCGGTTTGGATAAATGGTTGCATCTCTCACATATATTTGTATTTCTTGGGGGGTGTTGAGGGTTGTCTGTGTACTTGGGGCAGGTGTAACATTGCCTCAGGATTCACAGATTCAACTTGTTGTAGCTGGCCTTAGTGGATTGTATGTGTGGATATATTTTATTGCCATACTACTGGTCAGTGATTACTTCCCTTTTTATGTTTGCTCTATCATGTAGTAGCTTCCTCATTCTCTTGCATGGTTTGGTAATGGCTGGAGTCCAGCATGCCAGATGCCTGCGTGTATGGCATTGTGTCTTGTTGTTATTTGTGATTGCATATTCCAAGCATTCCTGGCTGTGTTCATGGAATACCTGTATAACAGGTTCTGAGGTGTGGCCCATATTTTGCACCTGCACAGGGCCTTTAATGGATTACACATCATTTTGGAGGGGTGCAACTTATGCTTTACACATGTTTTACACTGTGGTTTTCTGTCCAGGGACTGTGGTCAGGATGTGTATATCCAGCGTGATTACTCTATGGTCTGGTCTTATCAGTGAGGGATACACTTCTCATCTTGCCATCCAGTACCCATGTTGCTGATTATCACATTCAGTATGCTTACCCCTCTTGTGGGAGTGGTACATTGTTCCTGGGCATTTTGGTTTATGGATTCTAGGAACCTTTCTCCTACAGTGTTGGAGCTAGTATAATGCTCCCAGTCTATGTCTGGGTATTTTCAGTCAACCAATATAATGTGGTTTGGGGGGCTTGATATATTCATGTATTCCAACATAGGCCAGGTGCAGTTCCTGGTGTTAGGACGGTAGTCTGTTGCAAGCTATAAACTGGGAAGCAGTTTTAGCCACTGTTACTTGACCATGGCTAGTCCATGCTGCCTCTTGTTGTGGTACCAACATGGGGGAGTGGTTATCCTTGACAATTATTGCTAGTCACCCTCCTTTTGTAGCTTGTTCCATGTTTTGAGGCTGTACAGCACAGTATGAGGTGTAACCTGGTATTGTTCGGGTGCTGTTGTGAGCCTTGACCCATTTTTCTGTTACAGGACAGATATCAACATTCTCCATACTGGGTGAGTTTACACTGTACGCATCTTGCTGTTTAGACTTCTGGCATTGGGTAGCATCACATCTAGGTTCTTATCCCTTGTGGTACCTATGGGGGTGGGTTTGTGTTTTGAGCCTTACCTATTCAGGGCACGCTGTGGGTAATGACAGCCTTTGCCAGTATCCATGAGGCCTGGACTGATAGGTGCACACCACCCCTAGCAGGTGGAGCATCATGTCATGCTCAGCATGTCATCCCAGGCTGGCACACATTGGATCCCCTTTGACTAACTGCAATACTTCAGCCAATTATTGTGATTGATCATCCCATCATCATATTGTGGCATCATGCTTGGTGAGGGTAGGATGTTAGTCAGGGTCCTCAAGTGTGCATATACTACATGGTGTTACATTACTTAACACATGGCATTCATGCCTCAGGTGGTGCTGCAGGGCTGCCTCTGTCAGATGCACATATTACACTCCCTGTACATGTCTGAGAGCAGGTTATGTAATTTTAGGCATCCATGTTATTATATGAGTGAGTCAGAGAGGGGTATCATTCCCAGGGTTCCTACTGAGCCAGTGTATGTGCTATGCGTTGCCTTTTTGCCAAGGCCAGAGCATACTGGGCATGCCTCCTTCTGCCTACTGGGGCAGGCTCAGGTTGTTCCTCCTCCGAGTCACGCTCTGCTTGTGATGGCCTTAGCAATGGTGGGGGGCTGTTTGGCCCAGCCCTATGCTGGTCCTGCTGCAGCTGTTTTCGCAAGATCATATTATATAGCATAGCACATACCATGACAATTTTGGTACATGTAGTTGGTGAGTACTGCAAGGCTCCACCAGATGTGTCCAGACACCGGAACCGTGACTTGAGCAGTCCAAACACACCCTCTATTACATTATGTGTTTGTGCGTGTGCCTCATTATGGCATTCCTGTTCAGGTGTGTGTGCGTTTCTGATGGGTGTCATCAGCCACGGCTCCAGTGCATAACCTGCATCCCCCACTAGGTGTCCGTGTGGGATGTCCCCATTGGCAAATGTCTGGTACAGCTGTGTCAGATGCCAGATATGGGAATCATGGTAGCTCCCAGGGCAGCCAGCACACACATTCATTATTATGCCCTGGGCATCACACATGACCTGGCAGTTGATGGAGGGGAAGCCCTTGCAGTTAATGTAGGCCCAGCCCCACTCACCGGCTGGTGCTTTGATGCATATGTGCGTGCAGTCTATTGCACCCACTACCTCAGGGTATTCTGCTATTTGCTGGAAGAGACACATATTGCTGGCCAATACCTCATGGGCATTGGGGAAATATACATGATCACTGACATGTGCTGACATGGCATCCAGGAACTGGTGCAGTACCCTGGAGGCTGATGCCTGTGATATCCCCATCATATCACCAGTTGGTCTCTGGAAGGTACCTGTTGCTAGTATTCTTAGGCCAACACATACCTTGGTTTCCACTGAGATGGGTTCCCCTCTGTTGGTTCTGTGTGTGAAGCATGGCCTGCACAGCTCGACAATTTGCTTCAGGAGGTCTCTGTCCACTCTATAGCGCTCTACTATCTCCAGCTCATGTAACCCGTGGTAGGTGACCCTGGCCCTGTACACTCTTCTCCATCTCCTCACTGTGGGTTGTCTGGCACCATCTGCATTGTCACCACCCTCAGCAAGTCACCTATGTCTCCTTATGACAGCTATGGCAGCCCCTAGCATTTCTGCTCTGAGTTCAGCTTTTTCAGTTTTCACTTCTAATAGCTTACTCCTGTCTTGCAGTGTCTCTTGTGAGAAACATCCTGCACTGCTGTTTGCAGAGTTATAAGTGCTTGGCTGTGCTACTATTCTGTCTGTGTAATTGCCAGCTTCTAATTGTTTTCACCTGCTAGCTCCAGCAGTATTCCCTGCTAGCTTCCTACTAATTTTGTTGCTTCCTTTTTCCTTTCTGTTTCCTCAGGGGGGAGCAATGCGCATACCAGCAGAAACACGCTCACAGTGGCTTACATGTGTGCACACATGCTTACACAGTTCAGGGTCTGCTTATTCGGGTTAAAATGCACGCACACCAGTGCAAACAGTCTTACAAGTCTGCCAACAGGCTCCCACATGCTCAGTCTGCCTTACACGCACGCACACTGCCCTACTCGCACTTCATGGCGCTCACACGTGCGCATGCACGCCCATCAAGAAACATTGGTGTAAGCAACAGTGTACACCTTCCATTTCTTGACTTTCCCATGCTTATCTTGTGGCACTCCACTTTCCATGATATGTGTCTGACATCTGTCATGTAACACTGACCTCCAATGAACTGCATTTCTTTCTGCCATTCCCCCCTGTGATGTCACCTATCTCCTACTCTGTTCCTCCCCCTTATGTATCTCTTACACTACTCAGAATGTGCTCATTTGCTATGTGACAGTGGAATTCAGTATCCTAACACTCATTTACATCAGATTGCCTACTAATGCTTAGTTACATCTCTTAGACTCGGCTTCCCCCCTTAGCAACCACTAAATGGTGGCCATGTTGTTTTTGGTCTGCTGGTCCCTGTATTGTAAATCCATGTATTGCATAAAACCCACATTTGTGGGTTTATAACCTTCATTTTTATGTGTTATACAGCGCAACCTGTTTGCGCGGGGCTGCGCTGCATTTAAACATCGTCGATCACCGAAAAAAAAAGATTTATTTGTCATATTTGCATCAGGGTACCTTGCCAGTGGCCACATATTTGGCCATTGGCATGCTGCCTGACACATATGCACCCTTTAGTTGGAGCTGACATGGCTCCATTGTGATTTTTGCAGAAACGTACTCAGTTGTCAACTGAGTACATTTCTGCAGCTAAAACGGCTCTTACACGGGCTGCTTTCTGCTTCGTGGATCGCTACTCTACCTTGTATGCCTTTCGGCTGCAAGTGAGGTATTTAGCATATCCACGCCCAGTCCGTGTAAGAGACGTTTTAGCTGGTCTCTTACACGGAGTTTCGGGCTGTTCCTGGATCGCGAGGCTTGCATGGAGTCTTACACGTCTCTTACACTCCATGCAAGCCTTCGTGAATCCTGCCCCTTATCTGAGTTAATTCACAGAAGAGCCTGTTTATTTCTTAAAGTGTCACTACTAACTACCACCCTGTCTTATTTGTATCACTCAGCATTTCTTCATGCCAGTACTCAGCCTTCATGAGCTCTGAAAAAATATATATGTGTACATATAAATAAATATATATATATATATATATATATATATATATATATATATATATATATATTTATATAGGGTCTATATTAAAAACACGAATGTTTACTTACCCGAACACCTAAACGCCAACACATATTCCGTGAACCGCAAATACACCGAGCGCCCTAAACAGAGAAATTCACAGAAGAGCCTGTTTATTTCTTAAAGTGTCACTACTAACTACCACCCTGTCTTATTTGTATCACTCAGCATTTCTTCATGCCAGTACTCAGCCTTCATGAGCTCTGAAAAAATATATATGTGTACATATAAATAAATAAATATATATATATATATATATATATATATATATATATATATATATATATATTTATATAGGGTCTATATTAAAAACACGAATGTTTACTTACCCGAACACCTAAACGCCAACACATATTCCGTGAACCACAAATACACCGAACGCCCTAAACAGAGAAATTCAAAAACTCAAAATGTCATACTTGTCCCATCCCACCACCCGCTACAAGCTACCTACACAAACAAACTAAATAAACCACATACATACACTAACCAAAACCTTACTTCTAACCCTAAACTAAACCCTACTTCTAACCCTACACTAAATCTTGCATATACCACCATGTATGCACTCAACTTAACCCGCACCCTAACCCTAAGGTCTGTAACTATCGCACACTTACCTAAAAAAGCTATACCCAAACAAACTAATACATCCTTACACATACACTTAATAAAACCCTACTTCTAATTCTACACTAAATGTAACATACATTACCATCTATGCACTTACCTTAACCCGCACCCTAACCCTAAGAGCCGTAATTATCGCACACTTACCTTACGGAGCTATACCGCAGAAGGGCCACCCATGACAATTCGACGTTTTGGATTTACCGCTTCAGGACGATCAATGTTTTCGCAGTTCGATGAAGACGTGTTAGCATTTAGGTATTCGGGTAAGTAAACATTTGTGTTTTTAATATAAACCCTATATATATATATATATATATATATATATATATATATATATATATATATATAGATGTGAATATATATAGTTGTGTACACATACACACACACACACACACACACACACATATATATATATATATGCATACATGTATATGTATATAGATGTGTACATATATATATATATATATATATAAATATCTACATACATGTGTATATGTATATAGATGTGAATATATATAGATGTGAATACATATAGAGGTGAATATATATAGATGTGTACACACACACACACACACATATATATATATATATATATATATATATATATATATATATATACGTACATGTATATGTATATAGATATGAATCTATATAGATGTGAATATATACAGTTGTATATATATATATATATATATATGTGAATATATATAGATGTGTATATATATATATATATATATATATATATATATATATATATATATACACACACACTCACACACACACACACACACACACACACGTATATGCATATAGATGTGAATATATATAGATGTGAATATATATATATATATATATATATATATATATATATATATATATGTATGTATATGTATGTATATATATATATATATATATATATATATATATATATATATATATATATATATATATTATACATTTTCAGAAAGACTGCTGCATGAGTTTGTCAGTGACTATAAAAACCTCTCAAACATTATACTTCTATACTCAGATCACACATAATTGTTTGCTATACCAGTTACAGAGACAGAGAAACAGAATGAGAAAGAAAGTAAAGGACAGCCAAGCATACCTCACAACTGTCCAGATTTTTACAGAATATTCAGATTTTTTGCCTCATATTGGAGGACTGAAGTCAGTAAATAATGATATATATTTGAGTTTCAGACTTTATAATTTTCAAAAAATGCATCAAATCCTATAATTCCAGTAACATATTACGTTGATAAGAGCAATATTTAAAATCTATCCCTATATTAGGTCCCCCTCCATTATTTTACACTTTGTTTAGATTTTTGTGCTATAAGGTTGAGAGGTATGCAGCCAACTGTTTTACAGCTTTGCAAGCAGCAACATACTTAATGCTGCCACACATATCTTTGTAGTACCTAGACCTTCACCTGTTGTAATATGCTGCAGGATAAAAAAAACTGTAAGAGCATGACATTTTTACGGCAGTGAGAGTTGTAAACCACTTTTACTGTCTCACAGACAGTGTTCAGATGTGAAAAGTATCGGATTCTGTAACAGTGTAAAAAGTTGTAATGTACTTCATACTATCACACACAAAAAAGTGTGGCAGCCTTAATTCATTAACACCTATGTGGTGTGGAATGTTACACCCCTAGCAGCCTACACACATCCTTGCATCCCAGGGCATTTTCTGAAAAAAAAAAACCTTAAAAAGCATAAAATAAATAAATGTAAGACAGTACAAATGGCAATGTTACCATATGAAATATTCTTTATAGTGGTAATAATCAGTGTATTAGTCTTTCTATAAATACTAAAATATATTATAATGCACACTAAGCCTCAATTATATGTTCTGCTAAGTTTTCATAAACAAATTGTTATATCATGGAAACTATACAACCTAGGCAAGTATTGTTAGAATACTTCTGTTAACCAGATGTAAACTTTCACATGACAGGAAAAAATTCTTCTCTGAGTGAAGGTTTATTGAGAAATTTACATAAGTATGAAAAATATGCTTGTTTGTTTAATAACACTGAATATCTCAAAGCATATGTTCAGCTTACAGTACAAATATCAATGATGGTTTTCTTCAACAATATCTAAGGTTTCACCTGATGCCATGCAACAGTTTGCAAGTCACTTGGCTTTTGAAGTATCGTGTACGTGTGGAAATAACAAAAAACTATCAGTAACTCCGTGGTATGATATAAAATTGACATTGAGTACTAATTTTCCTGTCTCCCACTATGGCATTTCACACCATACCTCTCAAGAGCATGTAGGTCTCTCAGTTATGTAAAATATGAACATAAATATGAAAATATGAATAGTAATTAGCAAACTGATTATTTTTTCTACTGCAAGAGATCCTACATTAACAGTCATAATGTCATATTGTTAATTATTCCTTGTCCTTCCTAATCCTGCCTAGTACTAGCTGGTAAGTTAAAGAAGTCAGACCCAAAACAGGTCTGGACATCATAAGGAGCTATAGGTGTTAACTGGACAAATACAAAAAAGGTGCTATGGGTGTGATGAATTAAATGTTGTTCAGCTTTTAAAGCTATCTGAGCTTGTTCAACTCTGTTCAGTGGTGGCCCCCATGAAATTACAATTTAGCAGCATTGAAAGATGCTGAGCAAAAGGTTGTAAGTACCATTCTCACATTATTATTGCATTATTGACAATTTCAGAACTAAATCGTAGTGCTCTACATACCCCCAGCATATGACTTCTAGGGCAGACTCTGTACTACCACCATTCCATCTGCTTTTTCTGAACATGTGTTATGTTCAGCACTATATATGCTTATGCCGCTAATAATGCATCAGATGTAAATACTGAGGGATAACACTTTCTTGCTGGAAGCCTATGCTCATACTTTGTATTATCCCCAGCACTCCCTACTGTTGTTGTATATTGTTCCTGTCCTTGTACAATTGCCATCGGGTTCCCTTTAACTTTTATTAATGGCACAGTAGTGTCACTATCAACTGTCAAAAGTGCATCTAATGGCAACAAATTACATAATCAGCAGGAAAGGTGCACTAGTTTTGTGGAAGCTTTGGTATCATGATTCACCTCTTCAGTTCCCTAAGCCACATGCATACCATGCGTCTTCCTCTCAGTATTACTTGAGGTCATCAGCAATTGCAGCAGCATTTCAAAGTGTATGTAGGTATAGCCACCATTTCTTCTTACCCACCTTCACAATGTAGATAGGGCACAGTACTATAAAGGTAACAATAGATCAGGGCCATCTGTTATAAAACTGTGTACAGTATTGGATTTGAATTGTCCCTAGTTTATTTTCTGGTCTTGGTAGTGTACCACAACAGAGTATTAAATGAAAAAAATAACAGAAACTATGGCCAGGAAAAAAATAAAATAAATACATGAAACAATACATATTTAGGACAGCAGTAAACTGCTGAAGGATCTAGACCAATGAGTCACATGTAGAAAGTATATAAAATATATAAAATGCAATCTTTATTCTACATCTGGGCACTTCTGTGAATATTCACATGACTTCATCAAAACTGAAATAGTTGAAACTGCTCTATCATTTTTTTTTCTTTTGCCACCTGACTTCCTCAGCACCTGGAGAACCTCAAAACCTGTGAATTCTGACTTAGTAGATGAGATGATGAACGCTTTAGGTGGGCCTAGTCTCATAATAATCTAAAAAAATATATATTGTTTTTCTAGTATGTTCCTTAAAGCATGATAAATCACAGAATTATAAGGGATTAGAGGGCTGATTCTGTAGCTGATCATAAAATATTAATCTTTCTTTTCAAAATATGTTTTTAAATAGAATTTAAAACATAGTACTTGACTACTTATCATGATCACATGTCAGACCACAATGTTTTATATTACACATTTTGACATTACCTTCATTAAAACAAGTACAAAACCACTCAGTAATGCTTATGCACAGGTTAAAACTTACACTCTACAATGATGCTTACATGTAGTTAGAACTTACAGTTATGTTATGTAATCCTGCATTTACTTCATTATAACTAAATATGTTTCCTGTTCTAGTTGGATGGTTCAGATGTCAGCAGCATGATGGATAATTCCAACTGACTAAGGGTATATTTAGCTGTGTAATAACCAGATGCTAACATTTGTCTGTCAAGGGTAATATTTTCTTAACAATTACCTACCAGGAATATGGGCTGCTTGCTTCCAGTTAATATTTTCCTTTATGATTTCTTGACTTCTCCATGTAAATGAAGCTGACAAGCCTCAACTTTTTTAAGTGCTTTTGAAATTCTTAGAACCAATAATTAATACAAAATATCATAATCCACTTTAAAAAAATGCTTCATCCTCTCTTTAAAAAGACAGTCTAATTCAACATTCAATAGTAAATCTGAAAACATTTTATGCTATCATTTGAAGCATTAGGAATAAAGTAACTTTTAAGCTATGATAAAAAAATAATCCCTTGTTAGCATTCTGTTGTAAGTGACATGCATCCTTTCCAAAAGAATCACCCATTCTGAGTGTTAATCAAAATGGTTACCCTTTTGGGATGTTGAACCTACTTAGGATGTTGAATAGTGGTGCTTATCTGGACATACCTGCATTTTAAACTGAACTATTAACAAACATTTCTTCAGCACTTCATACTATTTATGCTTGGCTCCATGGCAGAGAGGTGTGAAGCCCTGGCTACAATTCAGTTGACCAATGTATGATCAGTGTCGCTAGCACTGAAGAAGCCAGAAAGGGAGAAATAATGAAAGAGCTTGCCCTGCACACCTCTTTCTAGAAGGAGGGGGGATTTTTCATGGTTAGCACATGAAGATGGTTCACTTTTTCCACTGGGGACTGAGGAAACCATCTCCCATGCTTTGAGGTTGGTATACAGAGTTGTTTGCTGGGGACATCCCTTGTGGAAGTAAAGGAACACCTAGCATGGACAACCCATTGCTCATCCCAGCTTCCCCTGGGTATCCAAGCTTACACAGTTAAGTAGATTTAAAAAAACACTCAGCCTGTCTCTGATGGCCGCCTAAATGATTGCCTCTCCTAGATAATTCTCAACCTCGATGTTGAGGGAATGAATGCATCAGTTGGCTGAAAGCAGGGGCATAAATCCCAAAAAGCAAAAAAAAACACTTCAGACAGTTTATTATTTCATTGAAATGCTTAGAGCATGTGGGTACACTCTATAAACATAAAAAAGATAAACTTGTTAAGTGCTTCTCTAATGTGAGACCTACTCTTAACAGTGCTTAAGGGCGCTTAGGAAAATTTATTAAGGACCTAAGCACTTTTAAGATTGAAACTCATACAATGGACTAACACAGAAGACCAGCAAATAAGAGCATAAGGCAAAATAGCCCTTAAAATCTGTTAGATTATCTTTTTGCTACACTTAGACATAGAAAGTACGACAGAACAAAGTATAACAGCTTTTAAAGCCATTATTTCCACAGAGAGACTGTTTGACTGCATTAAAGTGTTCACTGGACTTCAAGCTTATACAATTTTTTCTGTAACTAGTATTACATGGGTCAGATAAAGCTCCATGCACTACGAAGAATTATGATCAGTTCTTAGATGATAACCCTGCATTGTGTGTTCTTGAGTTGGATGCCAAGAGTCACATCTCAGGCTTCAGTCTCAGGGTGACCACTGTATGTAAGTATGTGTTTTCATTTGTTAACCAGCACAGGACATTAGTCTGAATGGGTTATTCTCATGTGCAGCCCTAAAAAATATATTTAGATAATGGGGACTGAATCTGGATTTTCATACATGCAAATTGTGTATACTAACACAAAACTAAATGCCTCTGTATCTGTGGAATAACCATTACTTTTAGATTGTCAAGGTTCATATTTTTAGAAATGTTATGCAGCATAACAATGGGGTCTTGCTACATTAGGCTTTGACTGTGCTGATGTTTATTTTGCCAGCTACTCATTTGTGCTTTGCAGACGAAGACTATAAATTCCAAAAAGATCATTGCTCATGCCTCTAAATGGGCTTAAAGCTTGTCAGTAAAGCAACAAAAGCCAGGTTCAGTTCCCAACAAATGCAACCTATTACACTGCTGTACATCGACACTAGTCAGTAAAGAAACCAAAAAGCATGTATTTTTTTAGTATTTTTCAAATGTTCAGCAAATCTTCTGGAGGGAAGTGCCTTAGCCTCATACCAGTGAAAGCAGCTCCTCTGAGACTCCCTTATGTCCTCTGAAAATTTAATTTTAATTGTGCCAAAAGCACTGTGCTGTTACTCTGATGCTTACTGTGATGGATTTGAAGTCTTCTTAAGACACTCAGTCTTGCTGGCTGGATTCTGCTGAAATCAAAGTCTGGTTATAGTTGCATTCACAGTCTATTGCATACAGAAACTTGCAGAATATACACTGATGAGAGAATATACTTTGCAGCACCTGTCTTTAAGAGCAGTAACCAATAACTTTTTATAATAAACCACACATTCTTCTGTTACAGCTTCAGAAAATGTTCTACTTTACTTCTCATATAGTACAGATGATGTGAGAGATATAACATTTACCTCAGGACAAAATGCCCCTAACATAACTGGATTTAATACAGACTTTATATATTTTTTTAGTTAAACACACACCCTCTTGGTTTTGGAAAGATACTGCCTTGATGACGCAAATGCTGACACATCTGTTCTTGTGCAAATGCTGATAAGTAAACTGTCTTCAAGGAAACACCTTGTGGATTAGAAAAGCATATTTTTAAACTTTCTTAGAAAAACATGTCCTGTTGTCAGTTCTTTAAAGAAAGCAAATTACATTCTTGTCATGTCTGTAAGAAGTCAGCTTTCTTGATATGTGTGTAATACACTCATAAGTAAGTTACTTATTTTTTAAGCCACAGTCATTTAGTATGGATGCTAATCACATATTACTAAACTCTGTTTCTGCATTTAAGCAAGCTTTATCTTATTCCTTATTTATGTTGCATATTTGTAGCAAAGTTACATTCAACCTTAATATCTTGTTGAGCATAATCTTACAATTCCCTCTTTTTATGTTTTATAGAAAACACATTAAGAAGCGCAAGTCAAAATGCAATTTTACATAGTTAATGCAGTGATATCAAGTATTACTACTAAAACTGGATATATTTGACAACTTTTTCTTTTGCAAACCATTTTGTGAAAATATTTCATCAGTTATGAGTTATTTTTAACTTGATTAATTTATTCTTTTTCAATCACAGAATTTAATTTATGACTTAGTACTCTTTTATTAACTCTTTGCACCTGTTGAATTAAATCTTTACTTTTATTGATTATTTTATATCAAAAGATTAGAGATAGACTAATATCTATAAGAGGCAAAAACTATGTGCTACTCCAAGGATTTATACACTGCTGAAAATATATAGTTTCAATGTAATTTTAACCATAACATTGTGGTCATGTCTCTGAACTGTCCATTAACGTCTTGGTAAAGTACTGAACTGGCCTTAAATAATAAATATTTGAATGCAATTATTTTAGTATATTTAATACTTGAGGATTTAAAAAAACATGATGTATATACTAAAGAATGTTATGTACATATTATTCCATTAGATGTATGAATAAAATATTTAATTTTCCTTTAACTGGGGTAACCAATAAGATTCCAACTTAAAATCAGTGATAATATTACAACTTGACAAATTACTTTTGAACTTATTACAATGTATCCTGTATGGTATGTATTTACACAGACTGTTTGCTATTCATGCATTTCAATCTAGCAGCTATCCTGGACCCAATTTTTTTAAACATGGTTTTTTACACATATTTATTACTAGACATTAATTTAATTTGTACTGAATTATTTTGTATTTATACATATAAAGACTGTAAAGTATACTTAGTCCAGTCTTAGCAAATTTAGTAACATTAACATCAAGCAAAATCTTGGAAAATTCTTATGTCTCTTTAGAAGTATCTAGTGTAATTGCCACCAGAGGCAGCTATGCTTTTTGCATACCAACATTGTCTTGCCAAAAACATATTTAAAATAGTGACCATTCTTGCCCAATTTTTACATATCTTTACTCTCTCTTGTATAGCTTTAATAAAGCAATTTTAAGCCATCTCTTGTATAGCTTTACAGTTTAACAGGTTGTAAATACAATTTAATACTAAACAATACAATAATAACTAGAATGATAGCTATTAGCAACTTGCAAAATATCTTATCCTGTCAGGTTTAATGTGTTTACCAATATTTCTAATGCACTAATAGATATTTCTTCCTGTAGCTTTGTTTCATACCCTTTTGCAATACTGCTCACAGTCAGTGTAAAACTGAGAAAGTACCCCTCCCCCTGTAGTACTGCAGTATTGTTTATTTGCTTTATAATGTATGTCAGCCCAACACTTTGGTTATACATTTGCTTTATTGGGTTATTAAACTATAGACCTTTGTCTGATTTAATAATTTTTTGGCTGTTTTCTTTTCTGTTGCCTTTGCTGTCTACGTCTACTAGTAGTTATTTGTACCTTCCTGTATAATTGATTTAAACTGTATGTATACTATAACCCATCTACTGGCTATACTTGGTGTAACTGAGTTTTTTATTTTTATCAGTGACATATATGCACAATTGTGATGTTTTATTATAATTACCAAATAGTGTTGCATGTGAACATTTTAACAATTATGTTTTAATAATAAGTTTTTAGAAAAACTCAAGCCACTTGTCTGGCAGTCTTGTTTCTTATCTTATCTTTCCAACATTTCCTGTAACTATTCATCCAGTCTAGGAAGGTCTGAGCTCACATTTCAGTTAACCCTTTTAGCATTGTTCCTTTAATTATCTGTTAGTAAAATGCAGTTATAAAACACTTAGTATTATATTTGTGATTTGTATAACTATGCAAACTAAACATTATTTTACAATTAGCTTGCATATTTTTTAACTTTTGATTTCAGTATATTTTCTTTATTTATTTAACTGTTCTGACATTCATTTTACTAATACCATCCGTGATTTTATTTCTTTTTAAAATTCAGCACTTTAACTGTTTGGTGTGGTGTTACTATACAATTATAAAAAAATGTAAAAAAATAAATAGATATTAGCTTAATAAACACGTTTATATTTACATTATTTATATTTGTTGTTGTCTGCCTGTTATTCTTGTGCATTGTATAAAAAGAAAATACATGCATGTCAGTCTTGTCACTTTAAATCTTTATACAAGCATGTCAGTGTTGTGACTTTAAATTTTTACTCTTATTAACTATTTTTATTTAATTTTTATACACTAGAACTGTTTTGTTTACCTTTTGACTATGCAATGAGAATGGCAGTCATATGCTCTACTTTACTGTAGTACTGATAAATATCTTGCTTTAATTGAATGGAAGTTTTAAACATTTGAAAATGATTTGTATTTTACCATCCTACCATGTATGCTTAAACATTTTCAAAGCACAAACATATTATAAAATATATCTCTTTTGTAAAGATCAGCTGTAGTTTCCTGCTCTTTCCCAATGGATGTAGGAAGTCAGTCTCTGTCAGTTCAGCTAATCTATTTTCTTCATCTTGTAACTGCTGTTGAAGAGTTTCCTCATGGTCTGCCTGATATGTCTCTGGAACCTGTTCTGCTGAATCTGAAACTCCTATGCACTTTGAAAAAATGTTTGTATAACTTGTCTAAGCTTCCTGAACTCATTGTGTCTGTCTCTTAGAAGTTTATTACATTCTTTTGTAACAAAATATACTAGCGGTCCTGTCAGTAACTGATTTGACTCCTGTTGTAACTCTGAGATAAACCTTTTACATGTAGTGACAGGACATAACGGTTTAACATCTGAATCGCACAATAAACATTTGTCATACCCCACATGGTTTTCTTTGCAATACCAGTCAAATATTGTAATACATTTGCATAATGCCTTACTATCAACCTGCCCTAATAAGGTTTTACATTTACTAATGTGCTGTGTATACCAACATTGCAATTTACTAAAGCTTGGTTTACATTTGCTTGAATTATGTCTGAAAATATCCATACTGTCTAATAACATCCAAACTGTCTAATATCCAAACTGTCTAATAATATGCAAACTAATAGCATCCATACTAAAAATGTGATGCAGAAAAAAGTCTTACCAGTTAGCAAGAAAACAGGTGATCAGGCTGTTGTTGCTGATGGTTGAAAATTTTTCAAAGTCACTTGAGAAGCTGGGGAAGCACAACAGGCAGCGGACTGCTGTGAAAGTAGATATCCACCTTTTCTTGGAGAATTTATGGCACTGCGACTTGAACTTCAGTCTCACTCCGGATGTAGACGTCTAAAAAAACTTTACTACTGCAAGCTGCATAAACTGGAATACTTCTGTTTAGGATTTACACATACGTACAAATGTTAGTTACTGCAATTTGACTAAAGTAACCCTCTGCAGGGCTTACCATCACTACCTCTGTGTTCAAATGCAGATTTTAGGTTCAAATGCAGGCTAGCTTGCCACTGAAAAATTGTATTTACACCTCTGCTTGACTGTGGCCCTGCCTGAAATCCATGAGAAGCATCAACATTGCTTTTGGGTTATGTCATGTCATGCTAGATATTAGTGTCCATACATGGACAGCAATGTCTACTGCAGGCTCTTGTGCCATTCTGATGAACAGGAAACCAGAGAGATACTTCATCACACTCTTCAAGTCCTTTCTAGTTCTGCCACCAAAAACAAAAATACTGCAGGAGGCCAGCAACAACAGCTTTCCTATGGTGCCATAATATTAGTCACATCTGGATACTACCAGCATTCCAGGTGATCATTGTCATGACCATTTCCATATCAGTACAACTCAATGCCAGGACACTAGGAGACTGGGACTGGTACAACTAAAGACAATAATTTGTTCAACTCTTCACTCTCCATTGAGCTACTGTTGCCCCCTAGCCCTAATTTCTTTAGAAATCCTAGGGTGGTGTACCTTTACCCTTTCTGGTGAGGTATACTTACACTCTGCATTGTGTCATAGAGGCTATATGTACTTTTAATTCTTGTGGAAGTCATGCCTGCACAATTGCCAGAATGCCAGGCCAATGAGATGGAAATTAACTATATTCTGTTGACATTCATTTGATAACTACAATCCCCACTTTCATAGTGGCTGAATCCAAATAATAATTCATTTATTTATGTATTTGCTTATTTAATTAATTAATTAATTACATTTATTTATTTATTATTCTTTTTTGTCACGGTTAGTCCCACTAGGTGAGAAGCCGCCACTCAGAGAACAGTAAAGGTGAAATTCAGATTGACTGAGTGAAATCTGGCAAGGAAACAAGTAAATTCCTCTCTTCTTTTCAATGTTAGAGCTGGCCAGACATCCACCACAGTTGTTAAGAGGACAGCAAGCAGGGCAGCAAGCTGTGATATGAACTGGATATGGTGACTGATTCTGTTTCTAGAGCTGTGGAGTAGAACCAGGGTAAATGAATTACAGAAACCAAAGAAGATAGTTTAGATGACCACGTATGAATGAGGTTACTAGCAGAAGTGAATCAGCAGATAATGGAGGGCTGTCTTGGGGCAACACTGTAGAAAGATGCCTGCAAAGTAAGCAGTTAGATTTTAAGCGATGGCACTGAATTAGATAGTGATGTGAGTACCAATGACACTGACCTAGATGGTGATATGAGTACCAGTGGCACTGAATTAGATGGTGATATGAGTACCAATGGTACTGACTTAGATGGTGATGTGAGTACCAATGGCACTGAATTAGATGGTGATGTGAGTACCAATGGTACTGAATTAGATGGTGATGTGAGTATCAAATGGTACTGAATTAGATGGGAGTCCCAATGGAACTGACTTAGATGGTGATGTGAGTACCAATGGTACTGAATTGGATGGTGATGTGAGTACTGAATGGTACTGAATTAGATGGTGATGTGAGTCCCAATGGAACTGACTTAGATGGTGATGTGAGTATCAATGGCAGTGACTTAGATGGTGATGTGAGCACCAATGGCAGTGAATTAGATGGTGATATGAGTACCAATGGTACTGAATTAGATGGTGATGTGAGTACCAAATGGCACTGAATCAGGTGGTGATGTGAGTACCAAATGGCACTGAATTAGATGGTGATGTGAGTACCAATGGCAATGACTTAGATGGTGATGTGAGTACCAATGGCACTGAATTAGATGGTGATGTGAGTACCAATGGCACTGAATTAGATGGTGATGTGAGTATCAAATGGTACTGAATTAGATGGTGATGTGAGTATCAAATGGTACTGAATTAGATGGGAGTCCCAATGGAACTGACTTAGATGGTGATGTGAGTACCAATGGTACTGAATTGGATGGTGATGTGAGTACTGAATGATACTGAATTAGATGGTGATGTGAGTCCCAATGGAACCGACTTAGATGGTGATGTGAGTATCAATGGCAGTGACTTAGATGGTGATGTGAGCACCAATGGCAGTGAATTAGATGGTGATGTGAGTACCAATGGTACTGAATTAGATGGTGATGTGAGTACCAAATGGCACTGAATCAGGTGGTGATGTGAGTACCAATGGCACTGAATTAGATGGTGATATGAGTACCAATGGCACTGACTTAGATGGTGATGTGAGTACCAATGGCATTGAATTAGATGGTGATGTGAGTACCAATGGCACTGACTTAGATGGTGATGTGAGTACCAATGGCACTGAATTAGATGGTGATGTGAGTACCAAATGGCACTAACACAGATGGTGATATGAAGAAAGTTATTCAATATTCTGTGGCTGTACAGGAGCCCAAGTGTGTTCTGGCAGTGCAAAGAGACAGAGGAGCAGCTGAGATGCATCCAAGAAATGGATTATATAATTATCCAAATATAGTTTTGAAAAAAGAAACTGAGACAGGGTAATCCTATGGGATAGGCTTGTAAAGGCTCCAAGGCCATTAGCCTAGTACATACCTATGAACCTATGACAGTTGTGCAAAATTATACAGCCTGATGTAATATGTATTCTGGACATTATGTTTTTATATTGAGAAAAAGCAGATCTTTTTAGAAATTTATGGGATAAAGAGATAGTATGGAATTGCTATACTAGTAAAACACTAAGATGAAAAAGTAACGGTTGTGACCAGAGCTGTAACTTCAGCAAGATTAATGGTGATATCACAGCTTCTTAAATGAATTCATTACTTTTTTTTCCAGTTTTGGGCTGACATCTGCACCAACCAGAGTGCCAAGTAACCTAGTCTGGATGTGACAGAGTAAAAGACAGAATGGGAATTACAATGAAGCCTGTGACTGTAATAGTAGTATATGCATATATTACAGGTAGATGGGAATTAAAATGAAGCCTGTGGCTTTAACAGCAGCATGTGCATATATTATAGTCAGGGGGAAGGAAGCTGTTTGAAGAGATGAAGTAAACTATGTCATGGTGAATTTGAGTGTAATAGTTATGACGGACTTTAATTGTAACTTACGAAAAAATGAAGGTAGTATAGTGCAATGTATAGATGTTTGTGGTGGAGGAATGAGATACAGGAGATTAAATGTAGGGAAGGAAAAGGTCTATGAATAAGCACAAGGAAATCTGAAGACAGAAGCTGAGTATCTTTTGAGACTGTAAGTGTTGGAAATATTATGGTGATCCCTGAAATCAATAACGTGGTTATGCCTAATTAGTTGTGAAACTAATAACTAACTTATGATGAAAGCCTTAATAGGGAATTCATAACAAAGCTGTTGTTTCAGATTGCAGATGGGTTGCTGTGAAGTACATTGACTCCATAAGGTTAGGGGTCACCACAGCAGAACTCCAGTCCGCTCATGATTGGCAGTGGATTTTTACGGTGCCGAGTTGCCAGCCCGACCACCAACCTTCTATAAAGGCACGCCCATTCACACTCACACCTACCTGCATGTCTTTAATGTCACTCAACCGCGAGGAGGACATGCAGACTCCACACAGAAGGTGCTCCAGCTGAGAATCAAATGGGAAAACCTCTTGCTGTGAGGCGACAACGCTAACCGCTGCACTACCGTGGCTAAGATGAAGGTCTGTAATGAGCACCATAAACACAGTCATTGTGTTCAGTATGAAATGTAACAAAAAGAATATAAGGACTGTTCACAAGAAAGTGCACATAAAATACAAAGCACCCTTAAAACATGGAAGACAGTTCATGAGACAATGGGGGAAGCAGCAAAAGTTGCTATATGGCTTACGCTAAAACAGCATCTGTGTGACAATATGAAATCTGATGCAGACCATAAAACACATAACACTTCTACTTATCACTTCACTGTGTATTTACATTATCTACAATATTTGCTTGATCAAAACTCATATAGTTTTACTTTACTTCATTTGTATTATGTTTTGCATATAATCATTTTGTTACTGTCATTTCTTTGTACTCCATGTATTATTTGTTCTGTACATTTATAAGGAAATTCCAAAAATATGATGCAAAAATCTGGACAGTTGAGAGGTATGCTTACCCCTTTCTATAAAGTATGAGACCCCATGTACAGTAGAATCAGCAGACAGAAACAGGGTTATGCAAATACAGTAAATAATAAAGACAACACAGGAGATGCTACCATTACGGAAATTTTAAAGTAACAGGGAATTTATTCCAGCACACTATACAATACGCCCTGTCATAAATAAAGGACATGTTTGCATCTCTGATGGGGACACTGCTTTAATAAGATTGATTTATTTCAAGCATAACTCTATAGAAATTGAAGAATATTAACAAAACAAATATATTTGATGCTTAATGTACAAAGTGGCCTTTGCCAATATATCTTCTTATTGGAAAGGCACCTGCATGTGCAACATAGCTGAAGATAATGGGTCATGTGCTTCAGAGGATCCCTGCACAAAACAACTTTTCTGACATCCTCATGCTAAGAAGAAATGATGATGACCACTTGAGCAATTTACAGATGCTACTAAAGAGTCTGAAGGAGAACGGGCATCAAGTAAAGAAAGATAAATGAAAAATTATCAAGGAAGAAATCTGTTGTTGTAAATATATCATTCATGAAGCTGGAGGGAGTAATTCACGTTAGGAGGTGGTAGCCATAATGAAGGTACTTCAGTGTCATAATGTAATGTAAATGAAGTCATACCTAGGAACAGTAAATTACTGCCATAAATTCCTGCCTAACCTCTCATTATAGCTTCATCTCTACATTATCACAGGAAACAGCCAAGTGAATGATCACATCAGACAAACTGTTGATGCATTTTTTTATTTCCTGACATATGATGCTTCATCCTATGGAAGTGCTATAATTCTACTATGTAAGCACAAATATTAAGATACTAAGAAAAAAAATCCACTATATTTGAAGTTACTAACAAAAACTGTAAAAAGCAGCAATTTGACTGAGTGGCCCTTAGCCTGGTCTGCAGCATAAAATAAATGTAAGCAATTCTGATGTGAAAGAAAGTTTTACATTAATCAAAGATCTTTTCATACCGTGATCTCCATTTTCACCCTAGAAAGATGGTGCCAGAAATAAGTACCATAAAGGGTGCAATGCTGAGTACTTTTTTCGCAATCAAAAATTTATAACAGAGTTCAAAGGAAGGAAACAGTGTGACAGTGTTATCATGGCTGCCGCATGAAAGATTTCAGAGCTGAACATTACAGATCCAGTGAACATGTTCTGTGAGTCTGTGTGAAACAACCGAAACAGCTTATGATTCAGAAAGAAACCAAAAAGGGTACAAAGTTATCCCAAATGTATGATGCTGACATAAAAGGATAGCAAAAAGATGGTTATTTGTATTCTAAACATAAATTGTCAGAAAAGAATAGCTCTTCAGATGTGAGGACTCCTTACTCAGTGGGCCCACAGGAATAATCCTTTCAACTGTGTATCTGAAAGTGTTAGAAACCGTGTTTAGAAATGGCAAGGATGGCATGCAGTGGCCTAGTATCAACACAGATATTGAAGACATAGCAAAAACTTATGTCCAGTGTCAAATGGATCAAAATGCACCAGCACAGCCAAACTTGCACCCCCTGCCCATCATCTCCAAGACAGCATGTCCACATTCTTGCTTCAGGGCAATTTATGGTGTTGCTCATCACACAAATGTATAATCGGAAAAGCCTGAAATTCTCTGCCATAAGCTTAAGCTATGCCAAGAGCAAATGCTGCCTTTATCAAGTCTCCCATGAGAGGAAATGGGAAAATGTAATAAATTTGCTCTTTAACTTTGATAAAAAGCATAAAACATGGCAGCCATACTGGGGAGTGGAATTAAATGAATAACCAAGCAAACGGAGAAACTCAAGCAGATATAGTAATAAAATGAGCTAAAGACCATGGAAAATCAATGAATGCATCACCTCTGTCAAGTTAAAAATATAGATAACCAGTCAAAATTAGCAAACTGAAAGTGATGTTACTCAGAGGGTATAATGGGAATATGATCTAATTTTCAGAGCACTGATTCACCTTATCTGTAACCACTTTTTTCAGTGGCCTTATTCAAGGGGGTTAGTGGGCTGTTCTTTCCACATTTCTAGATGAAGCTATCCGGAACTGATTTTTCAAATGGCAAAACTGTTGCAAAGGCAAAATCATGACAAAACTGAAGAAAGATGTGTGAGGGCTAAATACAGCATAATAAGAAGATTGTTGATTTACCAATAATAAGAATAATAATCCTATTCATTAACTGGGTAAGTCCACTGCACACACAGTCCCTTTTCAGGGGTGACACAGGAACAATGCCTGGTTAAGTAACTTGCCCAGGATCACACAGGAAGCAAATGAGGGCTGAGAGAATCAAATCTGTACTCCAAGAGCTACTGCTCACACCATAACTTCTGCACCAACTGACAAATGAGACATATGAGTGCTGAATACCAGCTTTATTGAAAGATGATCAAAGTGAAATTCAACGCATCAGATCCCTGAGATAATGATATCTCCATTACAATTGTTTCAACAAGGGGGTATGCCCCATGCTCAACCTGTATGCACCTCCCATGCATGCTTTACCATGGGTCCAGAATGGGATATCTTTCAATCAGTTGAGCTGTAACCACTCAAAAGCTTGATTGGGTGTGGTTTGAAACTCAGGGTTGATTATTATTAATACAAGAGAATAGATAGATAGATAGATAGATAGATAGATAGATAGATAGACAGATAGATAGACAGACAGACAGACAGACAGATAGATAGATAGATAGATAGATAGATAGATAGATAGATAGATGTGCGTCAGCAAAAAAAAGGATTTCCTTGGTCTTGACAATTGCTGTTAAATGCAGATAAGATATACAGGTCATATTTCCAATAAGCTGCACCAAAATGTTCAACTGATGTAGAAATTGCCAAACATCAATGATTCATGAATTTTTCAAATTATACAAATGTTTCACTACAACAAAGGCTTTTAGATAATCTAAACTATTCATTCTAGAAGCATCAGCTAGTTCACCATAGCCTACTTTAACAAAGGTTTCTGTGCCACCTTCCACTATTAACCACCCCAGGTAAGGTAAGTTTGCAATAAATTGGGTTGGGAGGGTGGCCTAATGGTTAAGGTGTTTGCCTTACAAACATAAGGTACAGGGTTTGAGTCTCACAGGGGAAATTTGGCCAGGCTTAAAATGGCTCACAAGGGCAATTAGCCTAGTAGTAATCTATGAACCTATAAAAATTTTTCCTTCACATACTAATAGAACTCAAAAGGGCTAAGACATTATTCAGACCCCTGAACCGTCAAAAAAAAAAAACTATGTATGGTCTAGTGAGTGGACATTTTTATAATCTGAAAACAATTAATCTCTATTCACTGAGTTTAGGAACCCTACCTGGAATTTGAAGGGGTCAAAGCATGGGCAGTTCATGAGATCTGGAAAAAAAACAATGCTTCTTACAACTACTGGGCTGTTTTGAAAACTGTCCTGCACTAGGCTTCTGGATCATCAATCAGGTTTGATACGCAGTAACAGAAGCATCTTTCAATGAGTGACTCACCTGATTGCTGCAGGATCCAGCAGGAGGCCCTTCCTATTGGCTGAGGCTGTCTCAAGTGACTGGGGCAGCCTGAGCCAAAAAGAAGGAAGCAGTTAATGAAGTAGTTAAAGTGGAAGATGAAGCATGAGCATGAGAAAAGTTTTTTTTTTATTTTTAAGTATTTTTTGTTCAGACACTGTGTACTACTATCAGGATGTGGGAAGAAGGCAAGTACTTAAAGTACTCATTTACTCAGATCTTCCCTGTGCCTGACTTGGACGTCTGTGACTACAAGACCTTGGATTGCTTCGAAAACTTTCTGTGGACCTACAAAGCCAATTTAAGTATTTTTTGAATGTGCTGTAACTCAGTGCCATTTAACAATTCTGTGATGCATTTATTGATTTTGTTGAATTTATCTCTGTTTTTCAGCCTGCACTTGTTAAAGAAATGCCATCTATTTGTTGCTGTACTGCTCTTAGGTTGCTTTAACAGTACTCTGATATTTCTTAACCTCCTATGCAACTGCAAGAGCTATTCTGAGTTTGCCAAAGTTCTCCTGAGTTTGGCAAAATAGTTCTAAGTTTTGCAAAGTTTTTCTATGTTTGTAGAAGTTCTCATATGTTTGTGCACTTTTTCTGTATTTATGAACATTTCTCACTGTTTGTGAACTTATTTCCAAGGATTCCTGATACTGCAGGAGGTCTGCCTTTTGCTGTAAAACATGTGTTACTGCACTTGAGTTCAAAACCAGTTCATTTTATATTAGCAGGGTTTTTCGGCTTTCTGGTGGGAGCAGAGGTTTGATTCAACCCATCCATGTTGGAACCTGCTGGTGGAAGGCTTATTGTGTGTTTATCTGATTGGCCTGAGGGCTTAGTTGTATAAAAGTCTTTTATCCTGCTGGCATAAAAGCCTCACATTTGCACAATGCACAAATGAGGTTACCCATGCCTTGTATATAAGCAAACCTCTCCAGTTTAAAATCCTCTACAGGAAATGCTCTCTATAGTCTCCCACTGTTTATAGCTGATCAAAGAGCTGCCAGTTTGTGCAAAGGGCAGCACCACTGCAAGTCATTTTATACTGTGCTACTAGAAACTCTCACTTAGACCTTTAAGTGACTCTCACATATTCCTTTCCATCTACTAAGGATCTGGCATAATGGACAGGCACTTCCCTGTCATCTCTCTTTCTAGCCTGATGGATATGGGCATCCTGAAACTGTGTAGTAACTGCCTCATGTTCAGTGGCAACTACTTCATTTTAGAACAGACAAACACAGTGTGTGAGAGATGTAGATACACAATACCTTTGGAGGCAAAATTCTCACATACACACACAAAAGCAATGCAAACCAGATTGTCAGAGTTACACCCAAAACACTTGCTACCAACACTAAGGAACAAACACATAAATCCACATATGCAGAGGTACTCACTTGTAATCTACTCAAACCTCCAAGACCCCCTAAAAGCATTTCTCAGTGGCCCTGCACACACTCAAAAAAAAGGCAGCAGCTCACATAATACATAACTCTGAAAATCATAGTTGCCCCACTGCCAAGACCATAAGGCAACACATCACATAGCCAAACATTCTAGGTATTGGGGATTCCAGTGTAAGAAATACTGATGTCCACCTTGCCAGGCTAAACAAGGAAAATACACAGTGAGCTGTTCTGTCTGGAGCCAAGATCTGCCAGACCACACATGCACTTAGATCTTTAAAGCACAAGTACCAGTATGACATGGTCATAGTCCATGTAGGAATAAATTACCTAAGATGTACCTCACTGAACTATATGAAGAGAGACATGATGGAGCTCTCTGAATATGTGCCCCAGGTGTGCATGAATCTAGCCTTGAGTCACATCTTCCCTTCACCAATGATGATGCCACAGTACCAGCAAAAAATGATTGACTTCAACAATTGGCTGAGTTTCTGGCTTCACAACAAGGGAATCCACTATATGTTGGCTTGGGTAGACATGATCGATAAACCATAATGCTTTTCCAGAGATGGTTTATACCTGTCACCACTTGGCTTCCGGATACTGGCAAAAGAATTATCTGTCTCCATAGGGCCTTTTTTAGGCCGTGCAAAGTTGTTAAACTTTCCAACATAAATAAATCACTCACAGCTACCTAAAAACTGCTGCTCAGTGCTAGTGGTTTAAATAAAAAACTGCACTCCCTGGAAGCACTCCTCACCCTGGAAAACACAGGCATGTGTGCAGTCACGGAAACATGGTTTAGAACCATGGAAATCACCCCAGCTATCAAAGGCTACAATGCCTTTCATACATTTTGATCCTCCTCAGTTCAGGATAAAACAAAGGGAAAAGGTATCTCATTGTTCATAAAGGACATGTACACTGCTAGACTGGTCCAACAACATGATTCACTTGAGCTGCTCCATGCCCAACTAACCACAGGTGTGACCACCTATCATATCCTTGCTAGCTACAGATCCCTTAACATGAGTCTGGAAAACCCCACCTCCTACCTAAACCACTGGAATCTCTTAACATTCACCATACTTATGGGTGACTTCAAGTATCCCTCCTTAAACTGGGAGACTTTTATAACACATAATTCACTTATTCAGAGGTTTTTGGAGTTTGTCAATGCAAACACCCTTGAGCAACTAGTTAGCTCCCCAAACAGAGGTACAAATATCCTGGACCTAGTACTCACAAACATAGGGGGATGCAGCTCCCTCCCATGCATTAACTCCTCCCTGGTAAGATCTGGCCACAAAATGATCTCCTTTAATATTAAAACTAATCAACCCCCATCAAACTCCAAACCTGTTAAGAACTTTGCTAAGTGCTAATTGTATCAAACTAAATGACAGCTTATTAAACTTCTAAGGCCCTCCGAACTCAGATGACACTGAGGCCTACTCTGAGTTGTACACAAAAGCAATGTACAACCAGACTCATAGCTGCACAGAGGAGGCAGTACCTGTCCGAGTCAAACCTATGACTACTGGCAAAAATAAACCACCCTGGCGGACCCCTAGCATAAATAGGATATTCAACAAAAGGAAAACATTTTCTCCAAAGCCAAGAAAAAACAGACAAAACAGTGCAAAAAGACACTCACCAGTGTAAACAAACAAACTAGCCACCTACAAGGAAAATGAAAACCCAGATTCAGTCAGTACTGCCTGACTGACAGACTAGTTGCCTATTATACAACATTCTGACTCAATGAATTTCCCACATTTTAAATATTCAGGATTTTTTTTCAATTCTAACCTTATGCTTCCCTTGTGCTTTTATCAACCTGATTTAAGCATTTAATTAGTAGTTGTAATTTCAGTACAACGTTCTCAGCTGTTATATCTCATCTGCACAACACTGTAGCTTGACTAGCTTACATCTTATCTCTAGACGTGTTTCTGAATGCAGTATCTTAACATAACTTTTCATACAAATAGCTATATCTTTTGTTACACAAATTGTTTCCCGGGGGCTTCATGCCATTTTAATTTTTTTTTTTTTAAATTAATAGTTCTGCTCAAAGGTTTGCATCAATTTTTGATACATCAAAAATTATTCTTAAAAATGTTATCACACATAAAATTTTATTAAAAATTGACAACTTGAAATATGACCCAGCCGACTGCCATAGCCATTAGTTTATATTAAAGTGGGAGAGATAAATGGATATGGAGCAAGTTATGAATAAACTTCAACACAGACTAATTTCACCTGCACACCACACACTGTAATGCAGCAATTAATTTACCAGATTAAAAAAGAAGGAAAACTAGAGGCAGCTGAATGCAGCTAGCCTGACCTGGTTACCAAAAAAGAGACAACATCATTGCTTCTTCATATTAGCAATCACCCAGGATAGATTCCCATAGATTTTAAGTTATGTCTTCTAAATAGTTTGTCTTCCTCGGATTTTTCACATGCTTTTTGCTGGTGCTGTCACAGTGGTGACCTGACTGATACACATCTGTCACACATGTTTGTAAGTTCAATAAAAGATAAGTAATCTGAATACAAGTGCACAGGAGGAACCTGACATGGTTGATGGGAAGATTAAGTGAGTCAGAGTTTCAGGAAGTATCAATCCAGAATTTCATGCCAACAAAATATGCTACTTCCCCATAGGGCGGCACTCAGTATCACTTAATTAGACATATTTCTTTATTTACACTTGTTGCCAAAATACTTTTATGATATGTTTTGCTTGTTCTCTAAACCAGAATGGTAAAATGCACAGTACTTTACATGATTACTGGAATGTGAAGCTTGGAGAGGTTTAAGCAAATTTTTAATACTAGTTAAGTGAGGCATATTTTAGATGCTAGCTAAGATCACAATGATCTACAGTAACTAATGTGTGCTCTAATGCACATTAATATAATCGGCACAGCTAATACAAACATTCCCCTTCAGATCCAGCACCTACTTTCTCACTCTCACCTATACCCACCATCCACCATCCAAAAACTCCTTCATAAACTAAAACCCTGTACCAACACCCCAGATAACTTACCTGCAGAATACTTACAACTTTCAGCCTCCTCCATTGCATATCCCATCAGCATTCTCCTCAATAGGTCCATCCAGGAATCATGCATACCTGATATCTGGAAAAAAAGCATTTGTTCTCCCACTTCATAAAGGTGGCAACAACTCTGGCATCTCAAACTTCTGTTCAATCCCCATTCTTTCCCCCATCTCCAAAATACTAGAGATGTGCATTCATACTCAGCTCCTTGGTCATCTGGTAAAACACCTAATCCTCTCCCCCACTCAACATGGCTTTAAGCCAGGATATAGCACCAACACTGCCCTCATTGTCTTCCTGGATACAATAAATAGAGCCTGAGATGCTGGCTCCTTAGTTTCTGCACTCTTTCTTGATCTACCAAAAGCATTCAACACAGTTTCCCACTCCCTTCTGCTTACTAAACTCTCCAACCTTGGCCTATCTCCCCCTACCTTATACTGGTTTACTAACTATCTCAGCAATAGGCAATAATCAACTATATGGCAGCATTTTTCTTCCCCTTTCATCAATACAAACACAGGTGTACCTCAGGGTTCAGTACTGGGTCCCCTTTTATTCACTATATTTGTCAATAACTTTCACACCACTCTTACCCACAGAACTTTTATCCAATATGCAGATGACTCAGCTATTATCTCCTGTTCTAAATCTGTCACTGCACTACAGCAATTTACCCAAGAAGCATTTACTACTACCGAAACCTGGATGTCTCAGAACCATCTCGCCCTTAACCCCAATAAAACAAAAATCTTAACATTTACTCCCACAAAATCTAGGGTACCTGTTATTTAATCAACCGTCTTAAATATCGAATGCTGGAAGTTCAAACGGGGAAGTTCAAAAAATCAAAATGTCGAAGCCGCAGAAATTTGAATTCTTTCCCAGGGAAATAATTCGGTTGGCTGAATCCGCGGCTTCAACATTTTCTGCAAGTGTGGTGCGAAAGGTATGGATCGGGTTAAGGTAAGTGTGTGAGTGTGACGGACGTTGGGGTTAGGGTGCGGGTAAGGTAAGTGTGCGAAAGTGACGGGCTTTAGGCTTAGGGCGTGGGTAAAGTAAGTGTGTGATAGTGAAGGACTTTAGGGTTAGGGCGCGGGTAAGGTAAGTGCATGATAGTGACGGACTTTAGGGTTAGGGTGCGGGTAAGATAAATGTGTGATAGTAACGGACTTTAGGGTTAGGGTGCGGGTAAGGTAATTGTGTGATAGTGACGGACCTTAGGGTTAGGGCTTGGGTTAAGGTTAGTGCATAGATAGTTGTGGATGTAAGGTGTAGTGTAGGTTTATTAGGTTTTTGGTGTGCCTGTATTGTGTGTGTTTTTCGGAACAGCAAATTTTTTCCCTGGGAAAAAATTCGCTGTTCTGAGGTTGCGATTTTGTCATATTTTGAACTTCCAAGTTCGAACATATGGTGTTCGAAATTTTGGAAGTTCGATTATATGACATAGGCCCAAAATCTAGCCCTGTTGACATGTCACTATTCTCTTTTCACTCCCAAAACAACACTATCTTTGAATTTTCCCCAAGTACTAAATTGTTTGGTGTCATCATTGATAATAAACTAACTTTTGACCTTCACATCTACAGCAACATAAAAAAACAACATCAAAAGCTAAGATCCCCTTATAGGCACAACTATTTTCTTAGCCTCTCTGCTAAAAAGGCACTTGCCCCATCTTTCCTGCTTCCAACTCTCTTATATGGTGTCCCCATCCTCACCAATCTACAGTCCTCCCTGAAAACAAAACTAGACTCATGCTACAATAAAGTCACTAAATTTGTTACTAATGCAAAATTCTCCACCCACCACTGTTCCTCTCTGCATCAACTAAATTGGTTTGAATCCGCTCACTATCTCACTTACCTACAACTAACTACAGCACAAAAACGTATCTACCACCCAGCAACCTGCCCTTCCCTCTCCTCCATACTAACAATGTACCATCCTAATCGACACCTCAGGTCTGAAAACAAAATGTTACTGGCTGTCAATAAACCCAAGCTCTCAGCCGGCCAAATGTTATATTCTTTTACTGTCTCAAAGCTATGGAATAGCTCCCTCCTTCACTCAGGACTACTAATAATCCTGCTTCCTTTAAAAGATCCCTCAGACTACATCTCTCCTCTCACTGGATATGCAACTGCACCCCAACAAACAACCTCAAAACCTGACCATTTAATTACTGTTTTTTTCCTCCCCTCTTCTCTACTATACTTACTCCTCCTACTGTCACTCTGGCTTGACGTTTCCCTCCTTTAGCCCATCTGTCTCCTTCTCCTCTCACCCTGAAGCTAACTCTCCTCTGCTAAAAAATCTGCATTTACAATTATACTTATGTGTTATTTGAATGTATTCTATTTTTACTTCTATACCTATACCATTATTGCAAACAATCTCACTGTTGTTGTTCTTATTTTATTGATTGTACTACTACCTCTCGACATACTTTGTTTTTGTGAGTTAGCATTTCTTTCTATGTAATTAATGTGGAGCTTTTCTCCCCGTGCCTCCACTGAAAATTGGTCATTTAGGCCCAGTGGACTTTCCTGGTAAACAAATGCAATAAATAAATAAAATAAATAAATAGTGTTTCACATGTACAAAAATATGAGCTACTACATGACAGAGCAAAATCCCAAAAAGGGAAGGCATCTCTGATCAGTATTAGCAAGAAACTTCGATCCCTCATAAAATCAACAAAGGCCAGTTTTGAAAGAGAAATTGCCCTAGACACTAAAGACAATCACAAGGCCTTCTTTAGTTATGTCAGGAACATGGGCGGAAACTCCCAGATATGCTCTGAATTGTTGCATAATGGTATAAAATATACCGAACCTACAGACATAGCCAACATCCTGGCAGACAGATTCAGTGCAAATTTCTCTCCCCCTTCCCCCCCAAAGGAGCAAATGCCTATCCCAACTGAATGTAACCTCCCTGACATCACAGATGCACAGGTGAAAGCTGCCCTCTCCAAAGCAAAAAACACAGCATCTATGTGACCGGACGGTGTCCCAGGCTGTGTCTTACATGAGCTCCAAGAAGAACTGAACCCTCACATTAAGTCACTGTTCAAACTTAGCCTTACTAAAGGATATGAACACAAAGAATGGTGTACAGCTACAGTGGTCTCACTCCACAAAGGTGGTGCCACAACGGACCCTGGAAACTATCACCCCATAAGCCTGACTAGTCTGGTCTGTAAAGCTATGGAGCGTATTATCATGGAACTCATAAAAAAAGACATTGGGAGCCTCCAGACACTGGACCCTACCCAATTCGGCTTTGTTAAGGGCAGATCTTGCCTCTTAAACCTAGTTGATTTCTTTGAAACAGTTACCAAAGCCATAGATGAAGGCAAGGTAGTCCACACAGCCTACCTGGACCTCGCAAAAGCCTTCAACACAATACCCCACTCGGGCATCATAAATAAGCTTACCAGCTTAAATATCAACCCCTATATCACAAGATGGGTTGCAAACTGGCTCAGAGATAGAACCCACATGGTCAGAATCGCAGGTGCCATGTCCAAATCCAAACCAGTTACAAGTGGCGTCCCACAGGGCTCAGTTTTGGGACCTCTCTTGTTCGGTATATACTTCTCTGAGGTTCAGGCTAACACGGGGGGATTATGGCTGACAAAGTTCGCAGATGACTGCAAACTGGGGGCCATAATCGAATCTCCAGCTGACACAAGCATCCTCCAAAAGGGTCTCACAGAGACGGATGCTTGGTGCCAGAGCCACAACCTCAAACTAAATGCTAAAAAGTGCATAGTCATCCCCTTTGGGAAAAACAAGGTGGCCACAAATTACCACATAGGTGGTAATCCATTAAGTACGGAAGAAGTAATTAGAGATTTGGGGACCAACGTAGATAATAATCTCTCCTTTAATAATCACATTGCCAAAGTGGTTAGAAAGACCTTCTATATAGCCCACCTTATCACGAAAGGGTTCGCATCTAGATCAAGAGAGGTCATTGTGCCCCTCTACTCGTCACTCATCAGGCCCATAATTGAATACAATGCCCCTTTTGGGATGTACCTTACCTGACACCTGCAGCAACTGGATAGACCCCAAAAGTACCTCACCAAGAGGATCATGGGCTACAAACAGATGTCGTATGCAGCTCGGCTAAAGAAACTCCAGCTCTACTTAGTCGCTTACCACCTACTCAGAGGCGATCTATGCCTGACGTACAAAGCCATGTCAAACCCAGAATTAATGGACATGCTCCACCTCAAAAAATCCAAGTCCCTTAGAGTTACACGCTCCAGGGACCTAAACCTCAGCACAAAAATAAATAGGACATGCTGGAGGGACAGATTCATTTCCCAGAGGCTCCCCTCACTCTGGAATAGAATCCCAATTCATGTTAGACATAGCCACTCGCTGACCCTCTTCAAGCGAAATCTGGACGCGTGGATGGGAAATTGCAAATTCACCCCTGGGATCTCTTCTGTGCCCTGTTAGACAGAGGCACAGTAAACTAATCTTAAAAGGGTACCTTCTGTGACCTACTTTACAGAGGCACAGTAGGCTAATCTAATAGGGAGGAGGAAGCCAAATACACTCTGGCTAGGCTTATAAATGCCCTAGGGCAGATAGCCTAGTATCTACCTATGAACCTATGAACCTATGAAGCAATGTTAACTGTGACTGCATGAAAACAGTAAAATAGTGTGTTTTCTAGCTTGCTAGGTAGCTACTAATGCATTAATTTGTAAGACATTATAGACAGCTGTTTTGGTCAGTAGTAAACCTGAACAATGGTTTGTTTAAAATTATTATTAATATATACAAATCCTCCACTTCTTCACCAAAGAAACATGTAGAATACAAAAGGAGAACACCAACTGCTGCAACATAGGATGTGGATGTGAGAGGCAGAATTGGTATGTAGGACAAACCACTAGAAGGGTGAAATTAAGGATTTTAGAACACCTGGGTGATATAAGGCATAAGAGAATGGAGAGCCCAGTAGGAAAGCATTTTTTTGATAAACATGGGGGGGTTCCAGAGGGATTTGTTTACAGTGTTTTAGGTAGACCCAATGTGTTTGGAAATGAGGCCATTTTTCGTGAAAAACTACTTCTGATGGAGTCAAGGTTCATTCTTAATTTGAAAACTATTTTTCCAAATGGGATGAACATGGAGGTTTAATATGTTTGTGATATACGTATATTCTCATAGTGTATGGATCATAAACAATGCTCATAGTAAAGTTAGTTTATGTATATGTTCTCACATACTTCTCAATGTTTTCAAATATATTTATTCCAATTTATTCCAATATATTTATGTAAATGGCTTGCAAGGTTAACATTGTGTGAAAAATAAGTATATAATCTCATTGTTAGTATTTATATGTATGTTCATAGTACTAAAATGAAAGTTATTTATTTTCTAAATTATTATGTCACATAGAAATGCCAAGTTTGCTTTAAGTAGTAATGAAACTATGGTAACAAATTAACAATAATATGGTGCATTATCTGTTTAATTAAAGATTTGTATAAAAATGGGTGGAGCACTCAGTAAAAATGTATTCCAGGAGAAGGCGAAGGCCGAGGTACCAGAATAAAAAATTAGTGTTGCAGCAGTTGGTGTTCTCCTTTTGTATTAAAATTATTATTGCAATATGCACTGATTTCCAAAAATGATACAAAATAATATTTGAATTCAGTGAAAGAAAAACACTTTTAAATCCTGAATAAATTAGCAATACGTTTACTTATGCAAAATGCAAGTTCAAAAGCATTGACATTTTTTCACTTGAGAAAGAAGTGAGTGGAAATTTTTTTTCCAACTGTTTCAATCAGTGGGTGTAAGATGGGTAGGATTTAAAAACACCTGATACCAGGCATAGCAAATGTTTCATCTGGTGTAAAACAAGGTTGGAATGCTTCTAATAGAGACATTTTATGGACCTGAAAAAAGCCTTTGACACTGTTGATTATGCACTAATTTTAAGTTCCGTGTTTACAACCAGCATTACCCCAAAAGCTTGTATGTGGATGAATATTTCTTCTCCGACAGATCCTTTAAAGTACAGATTGGAGGAATATTCTCTTCAATGGCACATCTTAGCAATGGGGTCTCCTGAGAATTGGTTTTTATTCATAAACTACCATTAGGCCTCCATTTTTTCTACCCATCATCCTGTATTCCAATGATATGGTCATCTACAAACTTTGTCCATTCCCTACAGTTATTAAAAACTACCTCGAGCAAGACCTATCTTAACTCAGTAATTGGCTGAATGAAAACAAACTCATTCTCAGTCTAATAAAGACCAAAGCTATATTATTTGGGATACAGCAAAAATTCCCAAAACCTTCACTGATAGGAAAATCTCTCATGCCAATTGCTGAAACCATTGAAACAGTACAATTTTCCAAATATTTGAGGATCTGATTAGGCCTATCACTAACCTTTCAGAACCACATTCACTTCATTAATCTAAAGTTGATAAGCCACTTTTTTGGGCTTGAAAAATTCCCCACTTTCTATCCCCTGCTGTCTGAGCAGCTACTGGAAAGAGAATACTGCTCCCATAACTGAAACACGGGCTTCCAATTATTGCATCAGCATCAAATAATAATGTCTCTAAACTGTAATGACTCCACTTCAAATAGCATTTGTAGGGTTAGTAATCTGTCACCAAAAAGAGAACATCACTGTCCACTACTTAATGCCAAAGGCTTCCTCTACCTCAGAAAAGAATACTACTACTAAATAACCTATTTTTCAACTTTGGCAGCTTAGAAATATTTCCATACTTTGCATACATACTGCCCAAAAGAGCACCATCACCACCACCATACAGTCTAAAGTCTCTCTCATTAGCTACACCAACACTAGAGATATCACAAACCAACTTAAGCAATACCACACACTCATAGGTCCGTATGTTCATAGGTTAGTAATAGGCCAACTGTCCTTGTAGGCCAATTTAAGCCTAGCCAAATTTCCCATTTGATGCTTGGGAATTACCCATTCAGTTTAGTACTCATTCATTTATTATATCACCTCTAGTGGCAATAACAGGGATCATACCATAAATACTTAGAAAGGAGTTGCCTCTGTCCATTGATAGCACAGGGGGAAGTCCTGCAGTAAATTTCAGGTCCAAGTTGCACTTCAGTATGGACAAGAATAAGCTTTGTTATATGTGAATGGTGAGTCTGTTCCAGAGGAATGGTGTCCTCTGTGAGATATACATGTCATTCCAAAACATTCTGTTAATGTTGCCTAACAGGTTTAGGTTCATAGGTTGTTACTAGGCTAATGACCATGGTGGCCGTTACAAACCTAGCCATGCATTCCAAATCATTTGGGTCTCGGGTATCATATGGGGGTTCATGTTAGTAGGCAGGTAGCTAAGGATTTGTAGGAGCTGTCATTTAGGATAATACTTTCCTTATTGATGGCCTCTGACACGAGGGCCAGACTAGGGGTAAATTTATGATTTCGCATCCAACTGTCAAGATTTTGTTTGAATAGGGTCAGGGATGAACTCTATTTTACATGGATGGGGAACCTATTCCACAATGCAGGGATCCTTTGGGAGACATATTTGACTGTCCAGCACATTCTGTTTATGCCACAAGTGAAGTTCAGATCCCTGGATCTAGTGTTTCTGGTGCTGTTTGTTTTCCGCATGTGCAACAGATCCATCAGGGCTGTGTCTGACGAAGCCCTGTAAGTCAGGCAAACATCTCCTCTCAGCATCCTTTAGGAGATTAAATACAGAAACAGAGCTTTTAGGTGATCAGCGCCAAACAGAGTTTAAATTCCTTGTCTGAATATTTCTGATGCTGTTTGACTTTTGAAGTGTAGAAGGTCCATCAGTATTGGATCAGTGGATGCCTTATATGCCAGACTCAGGTTACCTCTCAGTAGTCTGTAACAGAACAAGTATAGTGACAAATTGTTTAAACCTACTATCCTTGTTATAAGGTACTTCTGTGGGCATTCCAGCTGCTGTATGCATCTGAACAGGTATGCAAGAGAGGGAATTGTACTCAATGACTGGCTTTATGAGGATTAAGTAAAGTGGGACAGAGACATCCTTGGACCTAGAAACAATCCCTTTGTTAAGAGATGCACTCTGCAGAAGGACTTACTCACCACAATGAACACATGTTGGTCAAAAGTTAGGTCACTGTCCATATAAGTTGCCAGATCCTGAACAACTGGGTCAGCTCTCATGGGTGTATTATCAATGCAGTAGTTTCCTGGAGCAAATGACTTATCAAAGGATACAATAATGTATTTTGTTTGTTTATTTTTTAGCTTTATCCCATGAGTCTTGCATTGGTTATTTGTTAGGGATAAGCCTTTCTACAGAATGGCTACGTCATTGGAGATTCGACTGCTGCACCTGCATTATAGTCATCTGCAAACTTGATCAGCCAGAGCCTCTTAATATTGGCTTTAACATCTGAGAAGTAAATGCCACACAGGAGAGAACCCGGCACCAAGCTCTGAGGGATTCCACTTGTGATTGGTCTTTTAGTGGAACTAGCATCCCCTATTTTAATCTCATGCATTCTATCTGTGAGCCAGTTGGTAATGTAGTGGGTGACATAGAGGTTTATTCTTAGTTTATTATTCTTTTCTACAATGCCTGAGTGGGGAATTGTGTCAAAAGCCTTAGCCAGGTCTAGGTAGGTAGTGTACACAATTTTACCTTCATCCCTTGCTTTGGTGACCTTTATAAACAAGTCCACCAGATTAAGTAAGCACAGGCTGCCTTTGGTGAATCCAAACTAACATGGGTCCAGTGTTTGGTGGATCCCTATGTTCTTACTGATTAATTCCAAGATAATTCTTTCCTTGGCTTTGGATATGAAGCTGGACAGATGTATAGGCTTGTAATTTCCTGTGCCCATGGAGGGCACTCCCTTATGCAAGGGAATAACTGCTGTTGGTCTCAACTCATTTGATACAAAACCCATAAGGTGGCTAAATCATGTTTCATGCTATTCAGTAAGCATCCAGGGATACTATATGGACTCACTAATGCAATATTTTTAGCTTTTGAAAGTGCTTTCAAGAATTGGTCACATAAGATAGCTGTGGGTGGGTTCATTTCTGGTATTTCATGTGGGGAGTGTGGGGTAAAGTTTGAGCTGGATTTATCAGTCAGTAGGCTAGTTATATCTTCAGCTTCTATGAAGGTAACATTGTTCACAATAAGCACAGAGCACTGCTGCATTGTGTTCCTGAGATTACAAACATAACTAAAAAAGCCTTGTGATTTCCTTTAGTTTGGGTGATTATTTTCACCTCAGACTTGTCTTTGGTGGATTTAATTAAGCACCTGAGTTGTTTGTTTATTTCACTGACAAAGACTCTAACATTCTGGGATTTACTCTTCTTACTTTTGGCCAAAATTCTCTTCCTTTTATTATAAAGCTTGTTGATATTATAGTATCTCCACCAGGATGGGTTGTTTCTGGAGTCTGCCTATCTCTTGTTTCTATAGAGAACTGTTGCATCTATGTAGCTGTTTAGAAGCTGGTACAGTTTGGTGATGTATGATTCCATATATTCAGCACCATTTTCTAAGTTTTGTGGGGATTTGAAGCTTACCAATTTAGGAATAGATAATTTGTCTTAGAAAAATTTATTAAGGTTTCAATTTTATTTCAAAGGTGATGGCTTTATGGTCAGACCTAAAAAGCGACAATGATAAGCAAGTGATAGTGCAAGATGCCCCCATGTTAGAAAGGACAAGATCTAAGATGTTTATGCCCGTAGTGGGTACTCTGACTAATTATTCCAAGTTGTTTGTATTAACAATGTCTAGGAATTTCTGTGCTTGTACATTTATAGTAATTAAGGTTTTCCAGTCTATGGGCAGCCACTGTGGTGCAGCGGTTAGCGTTGTCACCTCACAGCAAGAGGTTCTCCGGTTCGATCCTCGGCTGGGGTGCCTTCTGTGCGGAGTCTGCATGCCCTCCCTGTGGCCGCGTGGGTTTCCTCCGGGTGCTCCGGTTTCCTCCCACATCCCAAAGACATGCTGTAGGTGGATTGGAAACTCTAAATTGGCTCTAGGTGTGAGTGTGTGCATGTGTGTGCCTTCTGTGGAAGGATGGGCGGCAGGCTGGCAACTCAACACTGTAAAACTCCACTGCCAATCATGAGCAGACAGGTGATCCGCTGTGGTGACCCCTAACTGGGAAAAGCCGAAAGAAGAAGAAGGTTTTCCAGTCTATAGCTGGGTATATAAAATCACCCAGGAAAATGATGTTGGGTTTAATACTGAAAAATTCCAGTTGTTGTAGAGAAGCATTGTGACATTCTTGGGTCATAGAGAGAGTTTTGTAGATAGCCAATACATAACAAGGGACCTTTCTTTTTTTTAAATCAATAAATAAATAAATCAATTATAAAACAAACAAATAACTATTTACATAGGTCCACACCTGATCAATACATCTAAGTTATACATATCAACACCAATTAATGTTTTTCAAGTAAGTCTTTAAGTTTGAACCAAGATTTATATAAATGTGTAATATTAGAAGTTCTCATCTTTATAGTATGCAGTTCACCACTACAAACATTTTTTGGCATATTAATAAATTCAACACTAGAGAGGGCAGCTTTACTTTTCCAATTTTTAGTAATTACTTTTCTGGCTATAGCAAGAATAGTCCAAAGAAGAAACACTTGAGTTTTTGGAATTATCTCAGGAATTGGAGCATTAAATAAAACTAAAGATTAGAAATATTACATCTGACCATATAGCTTTAATGAAGCTATTAATTTATTTCCAAAAGGGGAGATGACTTCACACTCATATGCCATATGTGTCTAATCAGCTACTATTTCAGAATCACATCTCCGGAATTAAATTTTATTTGATTTATGCATAATTGTAATTTTGTTAGAAATAGTAAAGTTCTGTGTAAGAATTTCCACTCGAAAATGTTCCAATATAATGAAGATGTAGTTTTATCTGCATATTTTAATATTATTTTCTTGTATTCTTCAGAGGAGTCTTCATTATTAATTTTTGAGGAGTAATGCTGACACTGCGGTGGTACGGCGGTAGCGTTGTTACCTCACAGCAAGAGATTCTCCCGTTCGATTCTTGGCTGGGCTTGGGAGTGCCTTCTGTGTGGAGTCTGCATGTCCTCCCCACGGCTGCGTAACATTCGAAAGACATGCGTGTGTAAATGGGCGTGCCTTCGTTGAAGGTTAGGCATCAAGCTGGCACCTCGGCATTTTGTAAAAAAATCTACTGCCAATCATTAGCGGACCGGAGTTCCGCTGTGGCGACCCCTTACCGGGAAAAGCCGAAAGACAAACAATTCCAATAGGAATTGTCTAAATATATGAAATCTAACATAAGAATTTTATAAATTTGTGACAAATTTGATTTATTTTTCAGCACATTATTACTGATATTTATTAAGAATTCCAATAATTTAGGGAATGATTTCTTATCTTATCTTATCTTATCTACAAGCCTAATTACAGTTTAACCTAGTTTTCTTAAACTACAGGAGCCATTTTTAAAATCCCCTTGGTGTAGCTGCTTGTCTCGTCGGGTGCAGTGCCCATAGCTAAGGTTATTTTTCATATTATTTGTTTCTTTTCATTTGGAAGGTTTATTGTGTTGATGTACACCTTTGTAAGGAATACTGAAGCTAGACATGTTATACTTTAAGACAGACAGTATTCGCAGTACATCTGTGTGCTCTTGAAGCTATTTACTTAACCTTAACATTAGCGTTGCCCAGTTACTGTACTTACTAGAGTATAGACTTGTTAGAGCTGTGTTGTTGGTGTAGAGCATTGTTATTGTTGGAATATTATTTCCTTGCCGCTCACTTTATAATTGCATTTTTAAAACAACATCCCCAGTCATTAGTGTGTACTTCTCCTCAGCTATTGGTTTAGAATGTGTGATATACCACTTGCCGTATCAATAATGGAATTTGTATCAGTATTCCTGCATCTGCTTTTAAAACCTTAGCAGTGCATGTTGCACTTCTCTACTTACAAGCACAGTACTGTGCAGACTAATATGTGTTTAGTTCTGTACGTTATCTTCGATTTATACCCACTGATATATCTGCAACTGCATTAGTCTGTTGAAAGTGTTAGCTGCCAGAACTTTTCTCAAATATTACATTATCACAAACTGAGACTTTAATTATCTTTGTATAGATTACTTAGTTATTGTTTGTTTCACTCCCCTGTTAGCACCTTTGTATCTAGTCCATTTTTTTTAATTAACAAATGCAGTATATTGTGTTAATATTACTTATTTTTCTTCCCACCTCCCTCTTTTAAATTACTTTTCCATGGATGCCCCCCTCAAGCTTGAACTACTTGCCTGCAGTGCTCTTTAACTGAAATGGCAACCTCAGGATCGGTGTTATTTTCAAAAGATACAGAAAGTATGTTTTATCCTCTGGACAAAATTGTTATTTGCTAGCTCTTGTTTAATTCTATTTTCCTTTTTAACTAAAGCAGTCCACCACAGACTTTAGCTGCACCCCCCCTCCATCTTGTGCTTACTAACAGCAGTCTCCCTTTGTATGCTGTTTAACTATTTCATAGCCCTGCCCATTTATCTACTATTACTAAACCCTTTCTCTTTTAAATTCTGGTCTTTTTAAATCCCACATACTCCTTGGTAAAAGTGGTTTATTTTATTTCAATAAGAAAGGTATGCAAAACAAGTAAGTCCAAAGTACCTACTACCCTTCCTGATTGTTTCTGCAGACTTGCACATCTGTGAGATCTGGGCCAATGGACTCCATTCACCCTCCCTGCGCTCGGGCTCACTCTGCTCCTCCACATTCCCACCCACCCCATCCTTCATTAGCTTTATACATATTCTGCCCACTCCCACGTACTAATTAGCCAATAAAAGTCCATAAGATCACCACTCAATCAGTCAACCAGTATATTCTACAATAAACTCCCCTGTTATTTCCCTACTAGTGCAACAACCAATCACATAGCTTTTACCCTTCACCTTTCCCTACAATCCTAATAATCATTTCTAAAGCAAAATGCAAGCATCTGTAAAACTTCCTCTAATTTTCATTCTTGTTAGCACACTCCTCCTCACATTGACCAAACTCACCTGCTCTCATAACATATAACAGGACTTAAACCATCCCTTCAAACTAAAAACTCCCACTGTTCCCACAACAACACACCACAACAAAGTTATTCTAACATCACATCATCACTATTCAATTGCGAACATGCACACGCCATTAAACTCAAAGTTCTCTCCATTGCTAACAACAAAACAAAAAAACTTTTTCTCTCAACCTTCCAAAATTCTATCTCAAAAGTTACTACCCAACCTTCATAATATCTCACTCTCTGCTAACTCAAAGTAGTGATATTCACCCTAACCCTAGCCCTTCCCTCCCATTATCTTCTAACATAAGACCCATCACAACCTCAAATACACCATATTCCACTAGAAACCTATTTTGGCAACAATAAACATACATAGTATTCACAATAAGCTCACAGAATATCATACCTGGTTACAGCAATACTCCCCAGACATCATAGCCATCACCGAGACCTGGCTCAAGCCACATATATCAGACATAGAAATAGTCCCAACAGGTTACAATATACTACAAAAAGACAGACTTCTGAAGAAAGGTAGTGGGGTACAACTAGTCTATCACAACTCATTAACTATTACACCTTTCCCAAAAACCATACCATCCTATAACAATCTGGAAATAGTCATAGCAGTACTATGAGTAAATGACAATAAACAGATTTTCATCACTTACATATATATTCCACTGAGGCAAAATCCCCACCCGTGAAGAGTTCCTCTCCTGGGCAGTACACAATATATCCTCTGAAACTATAATACTAGCAGATACAAACATAAACTGGAAAAACTAGAATTATACTCCCCAACAAATAGCATTAATCTCTACAAATATACGCAACTTAACACATGTCCTACCAGAGTACAAAATAAACAACATGAAACAACCTTCAACTGGAACCTTGTATCACATCCACACAAATTCAGTAACTGAGGCTCTCTCCCCAGTTCCCTGAGTGATCATCTACCTGCTATCACATATAGAACCCAACCCCAGGTACCAAACCC